>NC_133458.1:32010592-32313622 GCF_048565385.1 Saimiri boliviensis
GGAATTGCTGACTAGAATAAAAAGTTTAAAGAAGAACATAAATGACCTGATGGAGCTGAAAAACACAGCATGAGAACTTTATGAAGCATACATATGTATCAATATCTGAATTGATCAAGTGGAAGAAAGAATATGAGAGACTGAAGATCAACTTAATGAAATGAAGCCTGAAGACAAGATTAGAGAAAAAAGAATGAAAAGGAATGAACAAAGCCTTCAAGAAATATGGGAATATGTGAAAAGACCAAACCTACATTTGATTGGTGTACCTGAATGTGAAGTTGAAAAACACTTGAGGATATTATCCAGAAGTTCCCCAACCTAGCAAGACAGACCAACATTCAAATTGAGGAAATACAGTGCCCACCACAAAGATGTTTCTCGAGAAGAGAAACCCCAAAACACATCATCATCAGATTCACCAGGTTGAAATAAAGAAAAAAATGTTAAGGGCAGCCAGAGAGAAAGGTTGGGTTACCCACAAAGGGAAGTCCATCAAATTCACAGCAGATCTTTCTGCAGAAACCCTGCAAGCCAGAAGAGAACAGGTGCCAATATTCAACATTCTTAAAGAAAAGAATTTTCAAACCAGAATTTCATATACAGCCAAACTAACCTTCATAAGTGAAGTAGAAATGAAATCTTCTAAAGACAAGCAAATGCTGAGGGATTTTGTCACCATCAGGTCTGCCTTACAAGAGCTCCTGAAGGAAGCACTAAATATGGAAAGGAAAAACCAGTGCCAGCCACTGCAAAAACAAACCAAAATGTAAAGACCATTGACACTATGAAGAAAATGCATCAACTAATGGGCAAAATAACCAGCTAGCATTATAATGACAGGATCAAATTCACACATAACAATACTAACCTTAAATGTAAACAAGCTAAATGCCCCAATTAAAAGGCACAGACTGGCAAATTGGATAAAGAATCAAGATCCTTTGGTATGCTGTATTCAGGAGACCCATCTTAGGTGCAAAGACACACATATGCTCAAAATAAAGGGATGGAGGAATGTTTACCAAGCAAATGAAAGACAAAAAAAAAAAAAAAAAAAAAAAAAAAAAAAAAAAAAAAAAACAAACAAACAAAAAAACATGTTGCAATCCTAGTCTCTGATAAAGCAGATCTTAAACCAACAAAGATTAAAAAAGACAAAAAGGGCATTATATAATGCTAAAGGGATCAATGAAAAAGGAAGATAATTATCCTAAATATATATGCAACCAAGACAGGTGCGTATATACTCATAAGCACCCACATTCATAAAGCAAGTTCTTAGAGACCTACAAAGAGACTTAGACTCCCACACAATAATAGTGGAGGACTTTGATACCCCACTATCAGTATTAGACAAGTCAGTGAGACAGAAAAGTAACACGGATATTCAGGACTTTAACTCAGCTCTGGACCAAGCAGACCTAATTGACATCTACAAAATTATCCACCCCAAATTAACAGAATATACATTCTTCTCAGCACCACATAGCACTTATTCTAAAATCGACCACATAATTAAAAGTAAAACACTCTTCAGCAACTGCAAAAGAATGGAAATCATAACAAGCAATCTCTCAGACCACAGTGCAATAAAATTGTAACTCAGGATTAAGAGACTCACTCAAAACCACACAACTGCATGGAAACTGAACTTGCTCCTGAATGACTACTGGGTAAATAAGAAAATTAAGGCAGAAATAAATAAGTTATTTGAAACCAGTAAGAACAAAGACACAACATACCAGAATCTTTGGGACACAGCTACAGCAGTGTTTAGAGGGAAATTTATAGCACTAAATTTCCACAGGAGAAAGTGAGAAAGCTCTAGAATCAACACCCTAACATCACAATTAAAAGAACTAGAGAAGCAAGAGCAAACAAATTCAAAATCTAGCAGAAGACAAGAAATAACTAAGATCAGAGCCGAACTGAAGGAGACAGAGACACAAAAAAAATCAATGAATCCAGGAGCTGGTTTTTTGAAAAGATTAACAAAATAGATAGACCTCTCATCATACAAATAAAGAATAAAACAGAAAAGACTCAAATAGATACAATTAAAAAAATGATAAAGGGGAAATCACCATTGATCCCACAGAAATACAAACTTCCATCAGAGAATACCCTAAACACCTATATGCTAATCAATTAGAAAATCTAGAAGAAATGGATAAATTCCTGGACACACAGATCCTCCCAAGACTAAACCAGGAAGAAGTCAAATCGCTGAAATACCAAAAACAAGTTCTGAAATTGAGGCAGCAATTTTATAGGCCTACCAAACTATAAAAAGCCCAGGACCAGATGGATTCACAGCTGAATTCTACCAGCGGTATGAAGAGGAGCTGGTACCATTCCTTCTGAAATTATTTCAAAGAATAGAAGAAGAAGGACTCCTCCCTAACTCATTTTATGAGGACAGCATCATCCCAATACTAAAACCTGGCAAAGATACAACAACAACAAAAAAGAAAATGTCAGACCAATATTCCTGATGAACATCAATGCAAAAATACTCAATAAAATACTGGCAAACCAAATCCAGCAGCACATCAAAAAGCTTATCCACCAAGATCAAGTAGGCTTCATCCCTGGGATGCAAGGCTGGTTCAACATATGCAAATTAATAAACATAATCCATCACATAAATAGAACCACTAACAAAACCACATGATTATCTCAACAGACGCAGAAAAGGCCTTTGATAAAATTCAACAACCCTTCATGCTAAAAACGCTGAATAAACTAGGTACTGATGGAACATATTTCAAAATAGTGAGAGCTATTTACGACAGATACACAGCCAGTATCATACTGAATGGGCAAAAACTGGAAGCATTCCCTTTGAAAACTGGCCAAGACAAGGATGCCCTCTCTCACCACTCCTATTCAACATAGTACTGGAAGTTCTGGCCGGGGCAATCAGGCAAGACAAAGAAATAAATGTACTGGAATAGTAAGTCAGGAAGTCCAATTATCTCTGTTTGCAGATGATATGATTGTATATTTGGCAAACCCCATTGTCTCAGCCCCAGAGTTCCTTAAGCTAATAAGCAACTTCAGCAAAGTCTTAGTATCCTAAGACAAAATCAATGTGCAAAAATCACAAGGATTCCTATACACCAATAATAGATAAACAGAGAGCCAAATCATGAGCAAACTCCCACTCACAATTGATACAAAGAGAATAAAATACCTAGGAATATAACTTACTATGGATGTGAAGGACCTCTTCAAGAACTACCAACCACTCCTCAAGGAAGTAAGAGAGGACACAACAGATGGAAAAACATTCCATGCTCATGGATAGGAAGAATCAGTATCATGAAAATGGCCATACTGCCCTAGTAATTTAGAGAGTCAATGCTATTCCCATCAAGCTACTATTGACACAGAATTAGTGTCACAGAATTAGAAAAAAAAGGAAAACTACCTTAAATTTCATATTGAACAAAAATAGCCCATATAGCCAAGACAATCCTAAGCAAAAAGAACAAAGCTGGAGGCATCATGCTACCTGACTTCAAACTATACTACAAGGCTACAGTTAAAACAACAACAACAAAACAACAGCATGGTACTGGTACGAAAACAGATATATAAACCAATGAAACAGAACAGAAGCCTCAGAAATAATATCACACATCTACAACCATCTGATCTTTGAAAACCCTGACAAAAACAAGCAATAAGGAAAGTATTCCCTATTTAATAAACGGTGTTGGGAAAAATTGGCTAGACATATGCAGAAAACTGAAACTGGACCTCTTCTTTACATCTTATACAAAAATTAACTCAAGATAGATGAAAGATTTAAATGTAACACCTAAAACCATAAAAACTCTAGAAGAAAACGTAGGCAATATCATTCAGGACATAGATATGGACAAAGACTTCATGGCTAAAACACCAAAAGCAATGGCAAAAAAAGCCAAAATAGACAAATGGAAACTCATTAAAATAAACAACAAAATAAACTAATATCAGAGTGAACAGGCAACCTACAGAATGGAAGAAAATTTTTGCAATCTATCTATCTGACAAAGGGCTAATATCCAGAATCTACAAGGAACTTAAAAACACTTACAAGAAAAAAACAAAGCCATCATAAAGTGGGTGAAGGATATGAACAGACATTTTTCAAAATAAGACATTTATGTGGCCAATAAACATATTAAAAAAAAGCTCATCATCACTGTTCATTAGAGAAATGCAAATGAAAACCCCAATTAGATACCATCTCATGCAATTTAGAATGGCAATTATTAAAAAGTCAGGAAACAACAGATGCTGGAGATGATGTGGAGAAATAGGAATGGTTTTACACTGTTGTGGGAGTGTAAATTAGTTCAACCATGTGGAAGACAGTGTGGTGATTCCTCAAGGATCTAGAGCTAGAAAAACCATCTGACCCAGCAATTTTATTACTGGGTATATACCCAAAGGATTACAAATCATTCTACCATAAAGACACATGCACACACATGTTCACTGCAGCACTATTCACAATAGAAAAGACTTGAAACCAACCAAAATACCCATCATTGTTAGACTGGATAAAGAAAATGTGGCACATATACACCATGGAATGCTATGCGGCCATGATAAAGGATGAGTTCATGTCCTTTGTAGGGACTTGGATGAAGCTGGAAACCATCACTCAGCAAACTTTCACAGGAACAGAAAATCAAACACCGCATGTTCTCACTCATAGATGGGTGTTGAACAATGAGAACACATGGGCACAGGGAGGGGAGCACTACACACTGGGGTCTGTTGGGGGGAAATAGGGGAGTGATGGGGGAGGTGGGGAGTCGGGGAGAGAGAGCATGGGGAGAAATGCCAGATATAGGTGATGGGGAAGAAGGCAGCAAATCACACTGCCACAAGTGTATCTATGCAACAATCTTGTATGTTCTTCACATGTACACCAAAACCTAAAATGCAATAAAAAAATTAATTAATTAATTAAAAAAAGATGATTGAATAAACGGCTTTATTAGTGGCCCAAAATTCGGACCCATTTATAGCATTTAGACCATGCCCTTCTAAAACTTTCAGTGTGCATTTCTTGATGTAAATAGGATAATTTTCCAACCCAAAGTAATTAAACTTACAGCTATTCAATTAGCATATATTTGTAGCATACTTGCTATTGAAAGTGAGCTGGATATTTTATTCCTTTGACTTCATATGGACAAAAGTTTCTGTTGCATCTCTTAAAACATATTACATTCACTGTTTTCCACTTTAACAATTAAAATAAAATTTATGAAAAAAAAAGAAGAAAAAGAAACTAAATCCTCCTGTACGTTTTAAAATGTTGAAAAAGGATGCTTGGGAACTTAAATCTTTCTTGTATAGCATCTATTTTAACAGTAAACTGTTCATTATAATCTTTACAAAGCCAGGGTGGTAATATAATGAATAACCATGTAAGAAAGCAGCAGATGGTATTCCTCAGCACTTTACTGGACTTGATGACTAAAGATACTGTTACAAAATTGGCCCACAATTGTAACAATAAATGCTATAAATTTCATAGGCTTGTAGGCTGACCATACCAACATGGTCCCTCTCACTGTAAGTACATAAATATAACTGCTTATTTTATTGCCCTCTTCAATCCTGCTAGCTCACTACTTTGTGGTTGCTAAGCAACCCTAGCAAAATTGTGGCATGCGCACTTAGAAAGACAGAAACACAAAAATGTCCTTGTTGATTTATTTATTGGAATGGAAATGATCCAGGTCCAAAATAAAATCGTTTTGACGTGATAGCTAGCACCAACTGAATAACAACTTTTAACTTTGCTGCAATCACAGTGAGACAATTTTTTTTTGAAAAGGTTAAAAAAGAAACCTAGATATCCTCTCACCCCAAATGAATATTTGCATGATCATTTTTGGTGGGAGTTGCTTATGAATATCTTAAGGAACATTTTTGCCTTGAAAGTTTATGGAAGAAGTGTAAGTAGAGAGGAGCCCAGAGCCAGAGCATTTGTAGGACAATATGAGGTATGAATTATTGTAACTGTATTACCCAGTGAGCAAACTAACCCATCAAGCTATATAGGTTGTCACAAAATGTACTGAGGCATTCCGTTCCACTCAGGTGAGGTAGGACGAAGGGCAGGAAGACATCCTGAGTCCTAAAAATCCTTGCTGCCTCAGGGTAATAGTAACTTATTTCACCATATTTATAGGTCACTAATGGTAACTGATCCAGAAGAAACGGTGGCATCGAATTGTCCTTGGCCTCTTGTCAAAAAGAAAGAAATCATAGATTATTACAGTCATAGACCAAAAAAAAAAAATCCATAATCAGTAACAACTCTGTTAGCATAAATAATATGTAATTTATATCATTTATTTTTAACATTTTTCTAATGTAACTGTTTAGTGCATGCAGACAATCTATCACACAGAGAAAAATAAAGTATACTAGTATACTGTTCAAAATTACAGGAGACTAAAATTACTATTTTCAGTTTTGACTCTTGAGAGTGAACAGAACATTACAATGAATTGTCTCTCTTTCACCCTCTAATTCACTTTTTCTGGCTAGATGGTTTTGTTAGGTGAAGCCAAGTTATTGGGAAGTAATTTCAGCTCTTTGCTCTATATCTCAGAACAGCACATGTACATTTTTCTAGGATTTAATTTTTATCTTTTCACTCTGCTCCTGAGCTGCCCCTTTCCATTATAACTTGTGTTAAAGCAAATTTGCATTATTTAGTGAAGTTGCTCATGTCTATGATTTGTAGAGTCTTGTTGTGTGATCAGAGATGATACTGTTCTAGATTTTTGTTTGCTCGTTTTGTCAACATACTAAAATCCACTCCATAACACAGAACCTTTGTTTCAGAGAAAAATGGATTTAGAATTGGGCCAAAGCCCAAATTTTGTTTTTGTTTTTGTTTTCTTCCCTATGATAATAAGCACCAAAGAGAAGTTATATAATGCAATAAGGTAATTATTTTCTTCCTAAAACACAAATTATTCCACTCACTCAAATGTTATTTTGCTAAAATAATTGTAAATGGTACTAAACCCACACATAATCCCTGCTGAGAACCCTCAGACATGTGTATGTAGCTTTAAAGCAGTCATATATTGCTTGTTTTCACAACATTTACAGCTAAGCCCTTTTAATAAAGCCTATGTTGTTATCTCATTCTCCATTTTAAATTGTTGATGGTCACAAACATGGTGCTCATTGATTTAGGGTTTGGAAATTCTTATGGAAACTCTGTAATAATTTATGGCCACAGAATTGACTAATAGATTGCAGACTGTATCTAAGAACAATTTGTCTATTTGACTGATTGATAATTGGTTAATTCTTTGACTGACTATGTCAAACTGCCAATTTTGATCATATGTTAATATAAGAAAATAATTCTTAAACTTTTTTGATTTATTTAGATTGATGTCTACATTACATTCTTTTAGTACCTGGCTTCATATATCAGTTTGATTCCTGAAAAATTATATCCAATTCAAATTTCAGTAAATTACATTACCTTAAACATAATAGAAAAATAATTTCTCAGCATAGTGCCATAAGTTAAATATAATCCCTATGGTTTTAAAATATTTTTAATCTAAAAATTAACCATAGAGATGATTTCTTTTTGAAAGAACTAGCTTATATTGTAAAAATGTTTGGTTCTTCATTAAGCAAACCATATAATAAATTGAAAACTAAGCATAAAAACAAATATATCCATTACCTAATAAAAAGTAAACAATTGTTTTAATTAGGCTCTTCCACCCAGAAACTCAGTTCAGGAAAGACTTGTTAGCCCATGTAGCTTCAAATTCTGTTTATGATATTCAGACAGACAACATTTTCATCCGACTCAAGTATCTTGTTTTCAATTCACAAGGCAGTAAATACTTTTAGTAACTGTTTAACTCAAATGAATGGCACCCACACATGGGCTTCCTAAGTTGTCCTTACACATGCTTTATTGCCATGTGGTTACATAAATCTCCTTGTCTCTGGGAAGTAGACTTCCCTCGAGAAGCTTACCTGAAATGTCAGCTTAACCAGAGCATGAAGCTCTAGCCCAGTGAACAGTGCAACAGCCTGAAGACGTGCAGATACTGAGTGAAAGCTAACTATCTTTCTTCTTCACAAGAAAGCAAAAACTTCTGATTAGCACCTATGTAGGTGTTATTTTCAACTTTTAAATATAAATCAATTCATATTTTGAGTTTTTGTCCACAAAGGGAGAAAAAAGTAGAAAAAAATGAGATTACCACATTTTTAAAATTTAAATTTTTCTAAAATGTGTACTTTATGACAAAAAATTATTATTGTTCAAATGTCAAAAAAATTATTACTTCCAAATATCTGAAAAGTAACATATCTGTAATGTGCTAATTGTTGAATCATAGTGTAGTGTTAATGTCTTCACATCTGAGGAGAATCTAAATTTACAAGTTCTTAAATGTGCTATTGCTCGGCTTTATAAATAAGATTCACTAGTAGATAAATTTATCATCTCACAGCTTAATCTTTGATTTAAAAAAGTCTTAATAAGAAGTTAAATAAAAGTCAAATCTCTAAACACTTCAATGCCCTTTTAGGTGATTTATAAGGCACTCAACTATATAGGCTAGTCATCATATGTGCTAGAAATTCTTGCTTTCTAACATCCTTTTCAAAACCCCTTTAAGCTTTGCTGCTCTGAATATCAACAGATAGTGAGGTGTCCTGTTAGCTGTCTGTTTTTTTTATTTTGTTACATACTGTAGTGTTGAGATGGAAACCTTAAAATAAAGCTACAGCAGACCCTAAATGACAGTGTTTATTTCCCAGGAGTCCTACGGAATAATTTTAGGATATAAACACACAATCATTACAAGAATCTCAAACCAAAAAAATTATTTTCAAAGTGGTATACTTGATGCCGCTGTCCCTAAAGTAGGATCCTTACTTTTAGTTACAATCATTGACTACTTCCAGGATTTCTTGTCTGTGGATGATTTAAGAGATGATTGAATTTCACTGAGTAACAAAAACAAAAAGAGTCTGTCTACCACATAGTTTGCAATAAATTCTCCATGATCACTGTAACAGGTTGTTCTTGCATTGTTATAAAGAAATACTTGAGACTGGGTAATTTATAAAGAAAAGAGGTTTAATTGGCTCATGGTTCTGCAGGCTGTGGAAGAATGGCACAGACACTGCTCATTCTGAAGAGGTCTCCCAGAGTTTTACTCAACAATTGAAAGCAAAAATGGAGCTGGCACATCATATAGCCAAAGCAGGAGCAAGAGAGAGAGAGAGAGAGGCGGGAAGATGCCACATACTTTTAAACAACCAGATCTTTTGTGAACTCAGAGCTAGATCTCACTTATCACCAAGGGGAAGGCCCAAGCGATGCATGAGGGATCCACCTCTGTGATTCAGACACCTCCCACCAGGCCTCACCTCCAACACTGTGGATTACATTTCAATATGAGATTCAGGCAGGGACGAATATCCAAACTACATAAAAAACTTGCCCCCAAATTAAGTGTTCTATCATCTTAAATAGTCAAAATCCTCTATATTGGTAACATTGCCCTGAGCGGTTTGAGCACAATGTTGTTTCTTTAATGAAATTAAGACTATGTAGAACATTTCTGTAGAACTATTTTATTGGGCTATTATTGAAATATTTTTATTGAATACAAAAATGTTCTCTGTATTCAAACATACTCACTTTTGGGTGTGTTGAATGCAACAAACACTTATAGTGAAAGAAAAAATTTCTCTTTCTAGGCTATCATTGTCATTAGATCATTAGATATTCCAGACAATTTCCTGTCACAGATTCACTAACAGTTATTAAGAAACTAAAATTTAGGCTGTGAAAATTAAAATAAAATAAATAATAATGAAGGATTAATGAGAACGTCTTATGTATAGGTTTTCTGACATGGTCTTAATTACATATGTGTATATGACTATATATATTTCTCTTTCCTGAGGTGTTTTAAAAACAGCACTTCAAAAGTTATACTTTACAAAGTAATATTGTCCTTTGGAAGATTGTAGGCAATTAATTTTTGTTATTACATGTTTTCCTTTTTTATATGAGAGAATTTCTTTAAGAAATCACCATACAAACAAATAAATATATATATTTTTTTTTTTGAGACTGAATCTTGCTCCGTTACCCAGGCTGGAGTGCAGTGGCACTATCTCAGCTCACTGCAATCTCCACCTCCTGAGTTCAAGCAAGTGTCCTGCCTCAACCTCCAGAGTAGCTGGGATTGCAGGACTGTGCCACCATGCTGAACTATACACACACACACACACACACACACACACACATATATACTGTATACACACACACACACATACATATATATACTGTATACACACACACATATACTGTATATATGTGTGTGTGTGTGTATATATATATATATATATATATATATATATATATATATATATGTTAGTAGAGATGGGGTTTTGCCATGTGTGCCAGGCTGGTCTCGAAATCCTGGCCTCAGGTGATCCACCTGTCTTGGCCTCCCAAAGTGCTGGAATTATAGGCATTTGCCATGGTGCCCAGCCATACATATTTTTGATGAAGTCAATGTGATAGACATTAAACATCTATTCTACCATAACAAAACGACAGACGACCAAATATTTTATGTTTTTTCAAAGAACAAGTAAAGCTTTGAGGTAGTTTTGCCAAATAAATTCAACATAACTGGAATCCAGCCTCTAGATCCAATTTCTAACACAAAGGATAGAGAAGCATGTTAAACTATCCCATGGGGATGCAACAGATCCAAGAATCTGGGAAAGCCCAAAGGTCAAAATCAACTGGATTTATTCAATAAATGAAGTATAAGAAAAAATTTAAAATGGGGGTAATCTATGCATTAAAAGAGACTCGAAAGACTTAGACTTCCCCCCTAAAATGACAGGAACTATTTCCTAATTTAATATGTACTCTTGGGTTTCTTCCTCCCTGTTTATGCCTTATCTTCCTCTTCCTTTTTCTATTCTCACTGCTTCACTCAGTTTATTTTATTTCCAAGTGGAGGGGTAATGGTCAGCCCAGATACAAGGACCGCACAGTGTTGCATTCTGTGTTAACAATTCTACATTACCACTATCTTTTTTTTTTTGAGGACTCTGAAACACAGAAGAAAATCTAGGCAATATATTTCAAAGAATCTCCTTTGTTGTATAGTATGGGTGTTAAATTGTCCATGAGAAGCACTCACTCAAAATTTGGGAGGTAGGAGAGAAGGGGTAGAGATGAACAAAGACTCATATGGGCACCCTGGTTTGCCATTTTACTGCAGCAGACTTCAGCAATTGGTGGGAAATTCCCAGAGACTATCCCTAATTCCGGAAGAGCTGCAGTTCCATAGTGGAAAAAGACAGTGGTGGTTTCTCCAACCTTAAGTCCTCAACTCTTCCAGTAAGTGTAAACTCCTAGTTCTCTATGTTAAAACACCTAACATCAGGAATGCCTAGAACAGATTCTGTCTTCTGAATAACTTTAATAACATAATACCCTAGGACTCTGTGATTAGAGAAAAAAGAAATTCTTACCTACTTGTTTTAGTTTTAAAATCCTGAATGATTCTGGCTTAGTTTGAGCTAAATGCCCATCTTCATACTAATCACTGTAATCAGAAAGATCGATTACTATGATTATCTTAGCCTGTATAATTGCCCTACTCTGTGACTGGCACAGGGATTAGATGGAATGGCATCAATTCTTAAGAGAAGCTATACTTAAATTGAATGTAAAGCAAATCCCTACAAGAGAAGTGGAGGTCTCACGAAAAGGGAAGCAGAGATACTGGGTAGATCCACAAACAGATTACCACTACATACTTCATCACTGGAATCCCTTCCCCTTCCGTTTAGATAAATGGTGTCCTGAAGACAGCTCAAACTAGATGTAATGTAGGTTTGTATTATAGCTAAAGGTGACCCTAGCCAAAGGAGAGTCAAGAAGAAACAATAGAAAAATTTAGACCAAATACATGGAACTTGTCACCTAATAAGACAGGCAGCTAAGGCATTAAGTGGAAAGTAAATCCAGAAATCCAGAAAAATATGAGCATTCAACTTAATCTGATCATCTAAGTGAAATATTACCCTCATGACAATTTATGTTTTTATTTTGCCTTCAATTTATTCTTATACTTGTATAACTATATATTTATTTATTCGTATGTCTTCCTACTAGAATTCAAGTTTCATGAGGTCAGGGACATGGTCAATTTCATTCACAAATCTGTCCTTATTTCCTGGAAGTGCACTTGACTCAAGCAGGTGATCAATAAATAATTAATAAATTACGGCATGGTTGGTGTAATTTGGATTGGGTCAAGTTAATTTATGAAAAATTCATTGACACTCAGCTATTATGTGGTGTAACTTGCATCCCAGAAGCGGGGAATTTGCCTTCACTGGACAGTGGTTAAAGGTATTAAATATTCAATTGTAAACAAGTAGGCACTGTCCTCAAGGAGCTTGCAGCCTAGTGCAGCTAATAGACACAGGGGCAGATAATACCCTACAGTCATGTAAGTCCTACAAAGGTGGTGTAGAATTGCCTTGGAAGCATTAGAGCAGCCAGAGTCTGGAAGGAGGGAGAAGAGACCTTATTTAATGGAGAAGAGACAGCAGAGACTGAGAAGTTATGAAGGACAGCCTTGATCCACTAATTTTTGCCCAGCGTCCACCAAGCCTTGATTTTTAAATGATACTAAAAGTCTTAACCCAAAGAAAATGCTTCCCAGTTAAATACATTATTTATCTTTAACTCAAGGGTTATCATAGTATAGTAAGTTAGTCAATGGCTACATTTCTGAAACATGTTATTTTTATTATTTTTTCCTCTCTGTATAGTTCTCCTTTTCTAATACAGAAAAAATAAATACTTTTCATTAATGATTCACTAATGAGGTAGGGGTGGAGCATGGTGGCTCATGCCTATAAGCCCAGCACTTTGGGAAGTGAAGGCAGGAGAATCATTTCGGCCCAAGAGACCAGCTCAGGAAACAAAATAAGACCCTGTCTCTGTGAAAATTAAAAAAAAAAATAGCTGAGTATGGTGGTACATGCTTGTAGTCCCAGCTTTTCGGGAGGCTGACTTCAGAGGATGGCTTAAGCCCAGGAGGCAGAGGTTGCAGGGAACTCACAGCACCATTGCATTCCAGCCTGGGTGACAGAGTAACAAATATATATATATGTATATGTATGTCTATATATGTATATAATATATATGTAGATAAATATATATGTATATATAAAAAAGATGTATATATATTTATATAAAAATAAATACATATGTTTATATACACACATATATATTTACAATATATAAATAATGAGATAGAGGCTCATTGGGAATGACTGAAGAGCTTTTCTACATGGTTTACGTTTATAAAGCAGATGGCATTTCCACATAGAAGTTCAAGAAAATGTTAATTCAGCACCAAAATTAGCTGAGAAAAATTACCTGCAAAATGAGAGAGACCAATTCCCTGAGAGTTTATAGGGTGATGTATACTCACAGGTTTTTAAATGATTTTAGAAATTAATAGCTAGTTCTGGCCTTTGTGACTTTTCCTCTGTGTATGAAAAACTCAAGAATAAACATTTTAAAAGTACAAATCTTAAACATTCATCAGACTTTTGTTGTTTTATTTATTTTGTTTGGTCTATTTGATCATTAAGAACATTTGAGTGCATATAAATCAAGTTATTCAGCATTCTGCACCCACAAACCTTCTTTTTCTCCCTCTCTCCCTCCTCTCTTCGTTTCTACTGCTACCCTCTCTTCCCTTTCTCTCTTTTTTTTCTGAGATGAAGTTTTTCAGTTGTTGCCCAGACTGGAGCGCAATGGTGCGATTTCAGCTCACTGAAACCTCAACCTCCCAGGTTCAAGCAATTCTCTGGCCTCAGCCTCCTGAGTAGCTGGAAATACAGACATGTGCCACCATGCCTGGCTAATTGTGTATTTTCAATAGAGACAGGGTTTTGCCATGTTGGTCAGGTTGGTCTCAAACTCCCAACTTCAGGTGACCTGTCCACCTCAGCCTCCCAAAATGCTGGGATTACAAGCATGAGCCACTGCACCTGGCTCCTCTCCATTCTCTTCTTTCTTCTTTCCCATCTTCTCTCTCTCTATCACTCTGTCATTCTTCTTATATCCTTAGTTTTTAAATACTTAGTTGAATTTCTAATTGTAAAAATAATTAATTTACTAATAGTCAATACATAGTGAAACCCAACTAAGCAGAATAGATATGTCATTTTGCCAACTCTACCAAAATCCAAAGTAATTTTCTGATTCTTTAATCATCTCATTGAGATGATTTTCAATCTTTAAGCACTGATTTATCAGTAATCATTTTAGATTATGCCTTATTACACTTCATTTCTCGTGAATATGTTTATCCTGTTTTTTAAAATTTCACAACCCCATCTTCTATCTTTAATAACACTAAATGCAGATTATCCACAACTTAACTTTTTATACTCCTAGGCACATACACTTGTTATTATGATCATTTAATCATTAAAAATTATAGTCAGCTGAGTGCCACTCAAAAAATGTAGCCATTCCTCACTTCACAGTCCTATACTGATGGTTTCATGACATAAATTTAAATATTGGAATAAGTAAATTGTGGATGTAAATATAGGGCAAGGACAAAAAGGATAAAAACACAGAGTATATCATAATCTGAGGGTATTATGACTAAGACTTATATAAGCTTAATGAGACTAATTTGGGAGTGGTTTTAAGGGACATTGCTTTTTAAGCAATAAATGTACAGTTATGTACCACATGGAGATGTTTCCATCAATGACAGACCACATATACAACTGTGATCCTATAAGATTAAAATGGAGTTGAAAAGTTCCTATCACCTAGTGATATGGTAGCTGTCATAATGTCATAGAACAAAACATTATTCACATGTTTGTGGGGATCGTTGTGTAAACAAACCCACTGCACTGCTAGTCGTATAAAAGCATAGCACGTATCACTATGTACAGTACGTAATATGAGGTGTATTAGTATGTTCTCATGCTAGTAAAGACATACCCAAGTCTGGGTAATTTATAAAGAAAAGAGGTTTAATTGACTCACAGTTCCCGCATGGCTGCAGAAGGCTCAGGAAACTTACAATCATGATGGAAAGCACCTCTTCACAGGGTGGCAGGAGAGATAATCAGAGAATAACAGCCAAGCCAACGGGGAAGCCCTTATTAAACGATCAGATCTCAGAAGAACTCACTATCACAAGAACAGTGTGGGGGAAACTGACCCATGATTGAATTAGCTCCACCTGGTCCCACCCTTGACACACGGGGATTACTATAATTCAAGATGAGATTTGGGGTGGGTCACAGCCAAACTATATCACTGGATGATAATAAATGACTATGTTACTGGTTTACATATTTATTATACTATACATCTCATCATTATTTTAGAGTATATTCCTATTTATCTATTTTTTTATTTTTAATTTTTATTTTATTTTATTTTTTTATTGCATTTTAGGTTTTGGGGTACATGTGAAGAACATGCAAGATTGTTGCATAGGTACACACATGGCAGTGTGGTTTGCTGCCTTTCTTCCCCTCACCTATATCTGTCATTTCTCCCCATGCTATCTCTTCCCACCTCCCCACTCCTCATCCCTCTCCCATTTCCCCTCAATGGACCCCAGTGTGTAGTGCGCCCCTCTCTGTGTCCATGTGTTCTCATTGTTCAACACCAGCCTATGAGTGAGAACATGTGGTGTTTGATTTTCTGCTCTTGTGTCAGTTTGCTGAGAATGATGGTTTCCAGGTTCATCCATGTCCCTACAAAGGACACGAACTCATCGTTTTTGATGGCTGCATAATATTCCATGGTGTATATGTACCACATTTTCCCTATCCAGTCTATCATCGATGGGCATTTGGGTTGGTTCCAGGTCTTTGCTATTGTAAACAGTGTTGCAATGAACATTCGTGTGCATGTATCCTATTTATTTTTTTAAGTTAATCTTAAAGCAGCCTCAAGCAGGTCCTTCAGGGGAATTCCAGAAGAGGGCATCACAGGAAATGACAGCTCCATGCATGGGTATTGGCCCTGAACACCTTCCAGTGAGAGAAGATAAGGAGATGGAAGAGAGTAATACTGATGATCCCAACCCTGTGTAGGCCTTGGCTAATGTGTTTGTTTTGCAGTCTCCCTCTGCTGTCCAGGATAGAATGCAGTGGCATAACCATAGCTCATTACAGGCTCAGATTCTTGAGCTCAAGTGATACACCCACTGCCTCAGCCTTCCAAGTAGCTGGGTTAGGTTTCTTATTGCAAAAAAGATAGAGTCTTGCCATATTGTCTAGAGTGGATTTCAATTCCTGGCCTCAAGCAATCCTCCTGCCACAGCCTTTGGAGTAGCTGTGACTACAGGCACATGCCACCTGTGGCAGCTATTGTGCCTTAGTTTTTTTTTTTAATAGTTTAAAAAGTAAAAAATTTTAAAAATAAAAACAGTAAGATTGTAAGAAAATATTTTGTACAACTGTACAATGTGTTTTGTGTTTTAAGATGTGTTATAACAAAAGAGTAAAAATGTTCAAAAAGTTCAAAGTTTATAAAATAAAAAGTTACAGTAAGCTAAAGTTAATTTATTATCGAGGAAGGAAAAAATTTATGAATTTAGTGTAGCCTAGGTGTACATTGTTTATAAGGACTATACTAGTAAACAGTCATGTCCTAGGCCTTCACATATACTTACCATTCACTCACTGACTCACCCAGAACAACTTCCAGTCCTAGTAAGTCCCCTATACAAGTCCACTTCGTTTTAATCTTTTATACTGTATTTTTACTGTACCTTTTCTATGCTTAAATATTTTTACATACACAAATACTCATCATTATATTACTATTACCTACAGTATTCAGTAAGGTAACATGCTGTACATATTTGTAGCCAGGAGCAATAGGCTATGTCATATAGCATATGTAGATAGCAGGCTATATCATCTAGGTTTGTGCAAGTACAGCGTATGATTTTCAAATAATGACAAAATCACCTGATGACACATTTCTCAGAAACTATCTTCTTCGTTAGGTGACCTATGATTGTACTCTTTATAGTGCCATAAGTGTCTGCTGGTGGAATGAAATAAATACAAAATTGATAAAAGCACAGGGGAGAAGAATGAGCACCAGTAATATAAGAACTAGGCTAGGTAATCTTTGAATCACTCTAGCTTTGAGCTCTAGCAATTCTATGTTCAATATTTCCTGAGAACAGAAGGCTGGTTTCCTACAAAGATGTTCTTAACAAAACAGTCATCATGACCCTGAAATTTTACACCACTATTTGTCAATTTTTGCTGGGAAAATAGAGAAAGGGCTGGAAATAAAATAATAGCACCATCACCTAG
Organism: Saimiri boliviensis; assembly: GCF_048565385.1. Lineage (NCBI taxonomy): Eukaryota > Metazoa > Chordata > Mammalia > Primates > Cebidae > Saimiri > Saimiri boliviensis. The sequence continues at coordinate 32,028,044 of NC_133458.1, forward strand.
TATGCAAAAAAGGGATAATGGCTGGAGTATATTTTGTGTACAGGCATACCTCATTTGATTGCACTTCACTTTATTATATTTGGCAGATATTGCACTTTTTACACTTAGAAGGTTTGAAGCTACCCTGCATCAAGCAAGTGTATTAGCTCCAGTTTTCCAGCAGCATATACTCACTTCATGTCTCTGTGTCACATTTCAATAATCCTCAAAATATTTTAAACTTTTTTATTGTGATTATATCTGTTATATCTTTTAGGTTACTATGCAATTGTTTTTGGATGCCAGGAATCAAGCCCATATACAATATCAAATTTAATTGATAAATGTTGTATGTGTAATAACTGCTTCACTAACTGGCTATTCCCCCATGTCGATCCCTATCCATGGGCCTCCCTATTCCCTGAGACATAACAATATTGAAATAATGAAAATTAATAACAATATAATGGCCTCCAAGTGTTCAAGTGAAAGGACCAGTGGCATGTCTCTTATTTTTATATGAAAACCTTAGTGATAAACAATCAAGCTAAGTGATTACTGATCGTTGAAAGCTGAGACAGGCTAAAAGTCAAGTCTGTTGTGCCAAACATTGAGCCAAGTTGTGAATGCAAAGGAAAAGTTTTTTAAGGAAATTGAAAGTGCTACTCCAGTGAATGCATGAATGATAAGAAATCTGATATGGTTTGACTGTGTTCTCATGCAAATCTCATCTTAAATTGTAGCTTCCTTAATCCCCATGTGTCATGGGAGGGTCCCGGTGGAAGGTAATTGAATCACAGGGGCAGGTTTTCCCATGCTTTTCTCCCAATAGGGAATAAGTCTCATGAGATCTGATAGTTTTATTAAGGACAGTTTCCCTGTACATACTCTCTCACTTACTACCACATAAGACATGCATTTGCTCCTCCATCGCCTTCCACTGTGATTGTGAGACCTCCACAGCCTTGTGGAACTGTAAGTCCATTAAACCTTTTTTCTTTATGAAGTACCTATCTTCAGGTATTTCTTCATAGCAGTATGAAAACAGACTAATACAATAAATTGGTACTGGTAGAGTGGGATGCTTTATAAGGATACCTGAAAATACAGAAGTATCTTTGGAACTGGGTAATGACAGAGGTTGAAACAGTTTGAAGGGCTCAGAAGAAGACAGGAAAATGTGGGGGTGTTTGGAACTTCCTAGAGATTTGGAGGGCTCAGAAGACAGGAAGATGTGCAAAAGCTTGGGACTTCCTGGAGACTTCTGAATGGCTTTGACCAATATGTAGACAGTGATATGGGCAATAAAGTCCAGGCTGAGGTGGACTGAGATGAAGATGAGGAGCTTCTTGGGAACTAGAACAAAAGTTACTCTTGTTACATTTTAGCAAAGAGAATGGCACCATTTTGCCCCTGCCCTAGAGATCTGTGGAACTTTGAACTTGAGAGATATAATTTAGGGTATCTGGCAGAAGAAATTTCTAAGCAGCAAAGCTCTCAAGATGTAACTTGGGTGCTCTTAAAAATATTCACAAAGATATGGTTTGGAATTGGAACTTACATTTAAAAGGGAAGCAGAGCATAAAAGTTTGGAAAATTTATGATGTGACAGAAAAAAAGATTTTCTGAGAAGAAATTCAAGCATGCTGCATAAATTTGAATAAGTTAACAAAGAGTCAAATGTTAATCACTAAGACAATGGGAAAAATGTCCCCAAGGCATGTTAGAGACCTTCCTGGTAGCACCTCCTGTCATGGGACTGGAGGCTTTGGTGAGAATAAATGGTTTTGTGGGCCTGGCCCAGGGACCCACTGCTCTGTGCAGTTTAGAGACTTGGGGTCCTCTGTACTGCCACTCCAGCTGGTGGCTAAAAGAAATCAAAATACAGCTCAGGCCATGGCTTTAAAGGGTGCAAACTCCAAGAATTGTCAGCTTTATAGATACCTGTTTACATCAGATTTTTAAAATCCATTTCTTTAAACAATACTTCCAGCCTTCACAGGTTTCCTTGCTTCAAAGAAAGTTATTCAATGCAACCTCTGGCTTTCAGATTCTCTATACATCTGACTATATGACTATATTTATTGGTATTTCGAACTCTTTACTCCTAGCATTGCCTTAGGTACTTCAGAAAGAAAAAAAAAACATACTTTTGTTCTTATCTAAAATGGTTTAAATATTAAGCTGTTCAAAATATATTGATCATTTTAGTTAGCAACTATCTACCTAAGAAATTGTTGAGGTAGAAACCTCTTAAATTAACTCAACGATGCTTACAGGTATATTCTATGTAAACAAGCAAAACTTAGGTATGAGTGATGTTTCAATGACAATGTTTTTGATAGCTGCACAAATACCCGGTCAAGGTGGAACTGTCTTCTTCAAATATATTTAAATAAATGTATTGAATGAATGTATCTAAATGAAAACATTATTAAAGAGGACTGACCTAGCAAAAAGGTTTATATGTCAAGTATCTGAGCAGCGGCAACTACTCAAATACTGCTCCAAGAATATCTAGAAATAGAGTATCTTAAAGTATTTGAAGGTCTACCTTGCACAAATTCAAGTACTCTCAGCAGGTTCTCTTTCCAAACTTTTTCAACAACTCCACTGCCTTCCCCTTTTTTTTTTCTTTAAGGTCTGGGATACATGTGCAGAATGAGCAGGCTTCTTACATAGGGATACATGTGCCATGGTGATTTGCTGCACCCATCAACCCATCACCTAGATTTTAAGCCCCACATACATTAGGTATTTGTCCTAATGCTCTCCCTCCCCTTTCCCTCAACTCCCAACAGGCTACAGTGTGTGATGTTCCCCTCCCTGTGTCTGTATGTTCTCATTGTTCAACTACCACTTATGAGTGAGAACATGAGATGTTTAGTTTTCTGCTCGTGTTAGTTTGCTGAGAAAGATGGTTTCCAGCTTCAATCATGTCACTGCAAAGGATATGAACTCATCATTTTTTATGGCTTTATCATATGCTATGGTGTGTATGTGCCACATTTTCTTTATTCAGTCCACCATTGATGGGCACTTGGATTGGTTCCAAGTGTTTGCTATTGTGAACAATGCTGCAACAAACATACGTATGCATGTGTCTTTATAGCAGAATGATTTATAATCATTTGGGTATATACCCAGTAATGGGATTGATAGGTTAAATGGTATTTCTGGTTCTAGATCCTTGAGGAATTGCCACACTGTCTTCCACAGTGGTTGAACTAATTTACACTTCCACCAACAGCGTAAAAGCATTCCTATTTCTCCACAGCCTTGCCAGAATCTGTTGTTTCCTGACTTTTTAATGATTCTAACTGACGTGAGATGGTATCTCACTATGGTTTTGATTTGCATTTGTCTTTTTGCTTTTGACTCTGACTCTTCTAACTACCTCTGCCTCCTGTGACCATATTTAACAGTGGTATTTCCAGACCAAGCTTTCCCAAAGCATAATGTAAGACTTAGGATATTGCTGGCATTATGCTAGCATATAATTTTCACCTTTAGTGGTATCTATTTCTTCACATTTTTAGAGTATATTAAATGTATACATATGCCTCCTATATTGTTTTTATGTATGCTGGAAAAATTACTAATTGTGCACAGCAAGATTACAACTTATTGTAGAATAGAGATTGTTCATATTTGTGTCAGTTATAAGAAATAAGTAAAACTCATTTAATCAATAAGAAATAAATTTAGTTCATTTTCCAGTCAGAAAACTGTATCTGAGAGCTATATTATAAAAGAAATGCCAGTGAATAACTACCTGCAATGATCTTCTCTTCCCTGTAGCAGAATGTAAGCATTAAGGGGAGAACAAATTCCTCCATTATAGGATGCATTTACAAAAAAGAAAGAGATGTAAAAGAGGAAGAACAAAGTCTTCTTCTCTTTAATAGCTATTTTCTACTAATAGCTGGAAATAGTCATAGACATTAGAGTCATTTCCCCTCATTGGATATCAAAAGCTATAACCAAAGATATATGGGACCCAATCGTCTCCTTGAAAGTGACTGAGGAGTAGGAAAGTGAGGCAGAATGTTAACAGGAAGGAAGAATATTCTAGGAGGGAAAGGAAGACTGAGTTTTCCATATGACCCATCTAGGGGGACCAGACTCTATCCCAGGAGTTCCCACCTCACCAAAAGTTTCCAAGTAATGCTCCAAATATTCAAGCCATAAAATAAATTTGGCAAGAGATCTCAGTTTGAATTGATGATCAAGGAGCTGACTTGCCACTCTCTTAATTTCATAAAACCATAATATTAGAGTTTAGTTTAAAGTTAGAATTTTTTATTTTTATTGATTTTTGTTTTTAAAAATATTTTAAAGACATGGGGTCTTTGTTGTCTAGGCTGGTCTCAAACTCCTGGACTCAAATAGTCCTCCTAAAGTGCTAGGATCACAGATGTGAGTCAGTATGCCTAGTCTAAAGATAGAATTTGATTTAAGATTGAGATTGACGAGAAGCTGGAAACTGAATTTAGAAACGTTATGACTCTTGAAAAATCTTACTATATGGGCAAGTAATACTCATCAGACTTATATTTTGTATTAATTTTAGTGGAGGTCAATGTTGTTCTTAGAAATTATCTGTTTTCAATGAAAATGAAAGTTAACGTCTATTATTTTCATTAAGATACCACTAAACCCTGGCCTTGATCAAAAAAATAAACAATTAGTAATTAAATTACTAATTGTATAAAAAATAAGTATAAAAAATAAATACTTTTATAAGAATAAAAGTATGACTTCATATGCAGATTAAAACATATCGCTTGTGGTCTGCAGCTAGCAAGTAACTAATAGTATTTAATAGGATGAGAGCTTTACTGTGGCTTAGAAGAAAATAATGTAATATCAAAATGTAATATAATAAAAAATGCCTTTCATTGCTGTTTATATACTGTGTTAATTCATATGTATTACTGTAAAGGAACACCTGAGTTGGAGTAATTTATAAAGAAAAGAGGTTTATTTGGCTCATCGTTCTGCAGGCTGCAAGAGGATGGCATCAACATCTGCTCAGCCTCTGGTGAGGGTCTAGGAATCTTCCAGTCACTGCAGACGGTGAAGGGGGAAGAAGGTGCATCACATGGAGAGAGAGTGGGCAAGCAAGAGGGGGCTAAGGTGCCACATTCTTTTAAACAACCTGTGAACTCAGAGGGGGAACTCATTCATTACCATGAGAAGGGCACCAAGTCATTCAGGAGGGATCCACTGCCATGACCCAATACATTCCTCCAGGTCCCACCTCTAACTTTGGGGATCACATTTCAGCATATTTGGAGGGGACAAACATCCAAAAGGATTATATACATATACATGAGAGAAGGTACGTAGAAACATAAAATGAACTGAATGTGTGTCTTATATTCTTGCTATATAAGGAAATTTCTTTTTATAGTTACATTGTTTGTGGATTTCAGAGATTAATGAATTGTTTATCTTAACCTGTTGAAGACAGCTTTGTGGAGAGCTGCTCTCTCTGCTATACCTAACAGTTAACTTTACATACACATCATCCAGTGGTGACTTGTACAAATTTCAGTTACATGTTTCTTGAGATTACAATAAATTGTGGAATTTGGCAAAATAACCAAACCTATGTAAATGTTAGCAAATGTCAAAAATTATTTCCCTGTAATTGTTTTCCACCCTTTTACAATGATCAACTAATTACAACTTAGGGCCAAATTATATATCCACAGAATTTTAGAGCTCAGACATGGATATAGAGAAACAAAAATATTAAATTGGATTCCTCCAATTATATTTTACCTTTAAAACAGGCCCATTCTTATCTGTAACTTGACATAAAGTATTTTTTAGAATTGTTTTCTAACATTCTACAAAAACATTGCAAATTGTAATACCACTATTTGCTTATTAAAATAAATTAAATTTTAGTAAGAGTCAAGGAAAACAGTACAGGCCCAAAAAAATCTATGTTAATCCACTGAACCTAGTATCTTTGGAAAAAAATGGTTCAAAATTGTATTATAAATAACCATGCATTTTTAGTGATTTCTACTACTTTATTAGTCACTCCTATTCTACCATAAAATTAATTTGCAATTTGTTCCAGGAATACATGGTGCCCATAGTTATATCTCAAAATTTATTTTACTAGTATTTCATTTTAAGGTGTTAGAAAACCCATTGCAATACTACATGAGAAGTTTCCATTTGAAATTATTTAGGTTTTAAGAATTATCAGATTTGTTATTGACTAATAATGAGAAAATTATTTTCTTCTAAATCTTTACTCAATGAACAATCTAAAGCAATTTCTCCTTACTTAAAGGTTACATGAACTTACATAAAATAACAAATAAAAGCTGACAAATCTTCATTTGCTATTGGTCTAATGATTATATTTTTAATAAAAATTTTTTTTTGCCTTTTTAATATTGGAAAAATAATCAGGGTTAAAATATTTAAGCCTTACCCTCTGTGTCTCTAGCTTCTTTAAAATTTTTTCTCAATTATATGAAGTATCCTAATATAGCATTATAGTCCGATGGTTTAATGCAGTTTCATTTAATTCCATGGCCTCTAATTTTTAAAGACTGAAAAATGGTAATATGGATCATGTGATATATAAAATAAAAGTATTCATTATTCTGTTTGACTCTGTTTAAAGTAATTAAGAACAATACTCTTAAGAGTTGACAATGGTAACCTGAAATTTAAAACTGGTCGCAAGTGGCTATACAGCATTTTGCATGAAGGCTTGCCTCCATCCTAATTGGTCAGGTAACTGTCTTACTGATCTGTGTTCATATTCGTTATTTCAACTATCATCTCTGAATATAACAGTACTTCCTCTAAGCCAGTGTCAGCAAAGTGTTGATTTATGAACAAACAAACAAGCTGAAACTCATCAATCTGACATCCAAAAGGTACTAAAAAGTCATTGTAACTGCAGTGTACAGTGATGCTATTAATTGTGTCTTTCACGGTATCTACGCATCCAAGCAGACAGTATCTATGCTGTCAAATCTCTCTGTTGCTACATCCCTAACTTTCTGGCCATGCATATTTTCTCACACTTCCCTGTCTAAGCAGGTATTCCTCCTCCACTCCTGCCTACTGCTCCAAACCTGCAGAGAACTCTTCTCTACTTGACATCCATCAGGGGAGTCTTTTTCAGCTTAGAATATGTGCCAACGTTTCTCCATCCTCCTTGAAAGGACTCTTTCATCACCTGTCATTTGCCTGGCAGTGCTGCTTCAGATGTAATCATTTTGTCTCCTCTGCATCTGCTATCAACAACAACAAAACTCAAGAGTCAAGGAGACAAATACAGAAATCTTCCTGATGAGGAGAATGACAATTTTAAACACTTACATATAATATTTTGTACACTTCACACATATAAATTGCTACTTGACACATTTGTTCACATATCACCATTTGCAATATCTTAATAAGTTTTTGGTGATTTTTTTTTTTTTTTTTGAGACAGTCTCGCTTTGTCACCAGGCTCCAGGCTGGAGTGCAGTGGTGCGATCTCGGCTCACTGCAACCTCTGCCTCCCGGGTTCAAGCAATTCTCCTGCCTCAGCCTCCTGGGTGGCTGGGAATACAGGCGCACGCCACCATGCCCAGCTAATTTTTTGTATTTCTAGTAGAGATGGGGTTTCACCATGTTGGCCAGGATGGTCTCGATCTCTTGACCTCATGATCTGCCCGCCTCGGCATCCCAAAGTCCTGGAATTACAGGCTTGAGCCATTGCATCCGGCCCATATTTGGTGATTTTAAAACGGCTCTGTCCACTCTTTTTGGAGAAAAGCTCACTTCTACTTTAATTTCCCCAAGATATCAAATATCCAGTTTAGTGAATTTTGTTCCTTCTCAGAATTTGTTAAGCATTTATAATTTTTTATGATACCCCACCTTCCCGGCATGAGACAGTGACCTTTTCTGCCCAGGCTTCCTACTTCAGAACATCTTCATAAGGTATTGGGAGAGTGGAGGAAGTGGATGAATTATAAATTTTGCTCCTACTCACTGAATTGTAAACTGCTTGCCCCTAAAAGGTTTCAGTTTGAATACACCCACTTTTAGGACTGCAGAGAATGATTCATCCTGCATGGGAAAGTCTCCTGTGACTAATAATAATCACAAGTATAACAAACCAAAAGGAAGAATCATTGTTAAGGCAGCATTTCCATTGGTATGGCTTTTTCTGAACCAGAAGGCTAGTGCAGAACTGACTCCAAGAGAGTCATGTTGCTGATTTACTTCTTAAAATAGCTATTCTACAGAAGGTATTCCTTAGAGACATCACCAAATACTGACCCAGGCTATTCCTGCTTAGCTTAGTCTGACAGTTTCAGTATTTTAGTTTTATTGCCTTAGCTGGGGGGAAAATCCTACTTGCCTTCTCTTAACATACTAATAGTGTGGAAACACACTGCTGTCACCTCTGCTTCTCAACAGCTTAAGATGAAGTTGTTCTTTGAACGAGTCAGTGTTGACTGGTTGGCTGGCCTTTGTCAGGCTTCAGCTGTCAATCATAAAAGAAAACCTTCTCAAGTGGTCTGTGAGAAAGTTGTCCTAATACAGCATTGTGCAAAGATGGGCATTAATAAAACATTTGAGAACAATGTTTCCTGGAGCTGCTGAAGTTCATGGCTACTGAAGAACAATATTTTAAGTTATCTAGAGGATTTTCATTAAATATTGAAATATCATTAAGCCAGCAAGCCAGTTGAGTGTGATTAGTGTTCTGACAGAGGACAGAATACTAGAGGACATAAGGGAAGTGTCTAAATCAGGCATGAGAGATGAAGACTGGCTTCCCTCACGAAGTCATGTATAAACTAGAACCTGAATGAAGGGTGGGCAAGATTTAGCTAAGTAAAGAGGTAGGGGAGACTTTTATTGATGATCTGCCTCCCCCAACATCCTTTTTGAAATGAAGAGCTATGAAAGGGCAAAAGAGTATGCAAATCATCTATGCCCTTAGAGATGCCCACATAACTTAGATCAGAACTGAGACAGTATAAATTATTATTTTTAATTTTTATTTTAAGTTCTGGGATACATGTGCTGAACATGGAGGTTTGTTACATAGATGTGCCATGGTGATTTTTTGTACCCATCAACCCATCATTTAGGTTTTAAGCCCTGCATGCCTTAGGTATTTGTCCTAATATGCTCCCTCCCCTCGCCCTCAACTTCCCAACATAAATTATTTAAGTTCATTGAATGTGCATTGATTACAAATTCAAAGAAATACACCACTATCAGAAATAGGACCTCACTAGCACCATGAGGCCATTAGGACCATGAGGAATAAATGCCTAAGTCAGAGGCCCAAACTCATCAGCTTAGAAGCCAGCCAAAAACTCATCCTTCTCCACAGAGATAACCACCCACTTTGTGGTCACTTTTTCTCTTATTTGATCTGACAATAATGACAGAAATGGTCACTTTTCCTCAATCTAAACACAGGGCAATTGCACATTGTCCTGCCAAAGATTTCTAGATTAAATGTGTTTATCTCATTTCACAACTAGTTTATACCTCCCATTTATGGTTTTCCAAAATATTACCCTCCTATGTTGTGCCTGCTCATACCACTGACTACGCTTTCAAAACATACCCAAATGACATGGCTGTTTCCATAGCATTTTCAAATGCTATGGAGTAATGGGGTCAGTGTTCTTGCTTTCTATTTCATTGCGCAGACCACTGTGCATGATGCCTCTGTGCTTCGTAACTCATTCCTTCTGGAGGCTTCCCTCTCTTCCTCCTCTTCCTCTCCTCCTCCTATTCTATCACAGCTGGGCTTACTCCTTTCTATCTACCTCTCACACAAGAAATCCAACATACTGGGCTCTCAGTTTCTTTGTTATCCTTAATTGTGTGGAGAAAATATATCTTATAGACAAAATAATGTTTACACTATTTCTCTTCATTTCAATAAGAATAATATAATGAACACCTATACGCCAAGCTCTGATTAAGGAACGGATGTTTCCTTTAAGCTGGTTGTGTGCCCATCTCCATCATATCCCTTTGGAAGCACCCACCACCACCCCATGCACATTGTTTCTATTCATTTATCTTTGTTGTACCACCTACGAATAATCAAATGCATCTATTGGTTTTAACTTTTGTTCATTCTTCAGCTTTATACACATGAAATTATACGAAATGCATTTTTGTGTGCATACAGTAAGTGTATGGGATAAATTTGGTTAAATCTCAAAGTCTTCACATAAGGGTGGTGATGGCTATTGTTTACTCATTTCATTTTTGGATAGTACTAAATTGTGTGACTACACCACAAGTTAGTAATCTGCTCTATATTAGGTGTAAAAATGGTCAAAGGAAAATATCTAAAATAATTTTTTAATGCATTACAGAAATTAGCATGAAAATTGATAGAGGTTCTCACACATATAACTGGAGACTCAAAAGGAGGAGAGAGATATAAAAGAGTAGAAGAAATATTTGAAGAGATGATGACTGAGAACTTTTCAAAACCAGTTATTTTGGACTGAATGCTTATGTCCCCCCAACAAATTCATATGTTGAATCCCAAATCCCCAAAGTATTGGTATTGGAGCACGGGCTTTTGAAGGTAATGAAGTTTGACAAAATCATGAGGATGGTGCCCACATCATGGATTAGCATGCTCATAAGAAGAGGAAAAGAGGCCAGAGCTCGCTCTCTCTCTCTCTCTCTCTCTCTCTCTCTCTCGCTCTCTATCACTCTCTCTCTCTCTATCACTCTTGCTCTCGCTCTCACTCTCGCTCTCTGCAATTTCAGAATACAGCAAGAAATGAGTTGTCTGTAAAAGAGGAAGAGAGCCCTCACCAAGAACTAATTATGCTAGCGCCCTCATCTTGGACTTAGAGCTCCAGAACTGTGAAAAATAAGTGTTTGGTGTTTAAGCTATCCACTTTGTGGTATTCTCTTAATATCAATGCAAACTGACTAAGACACCAATTAGAGAAGTCATGAGAACCCAGACAGGATACTAACAAAGAAAACCACAACTAAGGTACCTAGTAAACTTAATTCCAGTTAACATCAATTTTTCCACTCCATTGTTTCTATGGTCTTACTCCAAGAAAGGTTTATAAGAGAGGACTTCACAGATCTGAGTTCAGACACCATGTTCCTAGAATTTCCCTTTAATGTACATAGATTAAATTAAGAAAATACATTTTATTTCTAAAGTAGAAATATTACTATGATCTCCTGCTCAAAAATTCTTTATTGATTCCTGTTGCTCCAGTATAACACTCATTGCCCAAAACTACAATTTCATTTGGTTAAATTATACACCTGCTTTAAAACTCAGAATCGATATTATGTGATTGCTGTGTTTTCTGACCTCCTATAGCCATTCTGGGTGAGTTGCTGACACTCTCTAGGTCTATAGCACACTTACGCTATTCAATTATACTGGTTAACCTGTATCTCCCCCACCCCTCCACACACATATACTCTTATTATAAACTTCTTGAAATCAGGACTATTTATTTTACATCTGAATCTCCAGTACTTAGCAGAGTCATAATGATTTATAAATATCTGAGGGTAAATGAAAGGCTTAATGGCTATTCCCTTTGGGTAGCATCTTGGCTGCTGTGTTTCAGTCACTTATTCTGATCTTGGATTACTACCCACTTCTGAGTTGCAACATGCCTGGTAGTCAAATATAAACAACTAGTAAGTTCAAAGCAAAATGACCAAACTAAACTTTTGAGCATGAAAATAATTTCAAAACATTCTAGAAGGATATCTGAAGGATGTGAGATTTCTCCTTAGAATACTCACCAAGTGTTCGGTAAGAGAGACGGAAAAAAATTAATGCTGTAACAAATGTTTAAGAAAGAAATATCATTGGATTCTTCTGCAGTCACACTAGAAAAAAGACAATGGAGCCAAGGTAACATGCTTTCCGTCACTATATTTTCAACTTGGAAGTCCATACTGAACTGTACTCTCAATCTACTAAGAAGGTAGAATATGAACATTTTGAAATATGCAATTCTCAAGTTCTCAAAAGACTAATTTCCCTTGTATCCTTTATTGGAAAGCTTCTAAAGTATATATTTCAACGAAATAAAGAAGTACAGCCAGTGCTCGACTTATGACCACGATTGGTTCCGACAGACCAGTCGTAACACGATTTGGTCATAAGTTGAGTAGGCTATATGTACAGTACTGAGAAATGATGTTATAAAAATCTTTAAGTCATATTTTATCATAATTTTCTTTCATTATTGTTATATATAATTTTCTTTGTTCATTTTATGCCATTTGTATCATCTTTACACCATTTTGTTTCTTATTTTTACATTTGTCAGGTTTAAGTAAAACACTGCATTACCAGTACAACTGGCTTAATATTTGCAAAACATACAAAATTACAAAATACAGGTGCATACAAAAATACAAAATACAGGTGTAAAAAATACCAGAGGAAACATTTTCCCAATTGCAAAACATATCAAAATATATAAACATGTACAAAACATTTTATTGGCCACTGGTGCTTGGCTGCGGATCGTTGATGTCATCATCTGAGGCAGCAGTTGGGGTTACCGGAGTTGGTTTTTTCATAAACATGGTGAGCTTTGTCTGAATATATGTTTCTTTTTTTCTTCATAAATTTCAATATACGGGTGAAACACATCATGCGCCATCCGTTCAATCCTTGCAAATCGTTTGATGTTTGGGTCCATTGCTTCGAAATGTATAAGAAGTTTATTCAGTAAAGATAAACCGTCTGATAATCTGATAATAAAGAAAGTGGTGAACTTTCTTTCTGGCTCCTCCTCTTCTTCCTCTGCTTCTCTTCTTTCTTCTTCTGCCACTCTTTCTTCTTCCAGTTCAATTAGCTCTTCATTTGTAAATTCATTAACATTGAAAATCTGTTCTGCTAGATATCACTCATCTGTTATTAATTCATCCAGACTATCAACAAACTTAACGTGCTCCTTCCTCATCTGCACTCAGTACTTCTCCAGTCACTCGAAAACTATGCATTTGGAATCTTTTCTTGAATCTCTGGAACCAGCCAGTGCTTGCTACAAATTCTTGACTGTAATCTTCTCCAGCATGCTCCTTCAGAGTCTGAAATAGACTCTCCTTCATCTGCATAGTAAAAAGACTTAATGGTGTCCGTTTTTGAATTTGATCTTCCATCCAAATAAACAGCAATTTCTCCATTTCGTGGATGGGCCCACTTTATTGCTTTGTTATAACTATTAATCACATGGGTGCAGAACCTTTCACAGCTTCATAAATTCTTTATCTTTCAAAATCGTCGACACAGTTGAGTGTGATAACTTTGTATCACAGGCGATCACATTCACTTTCTTTCCTCCTTCATGGGTGTGATAACTTTGTATCACAGGCAATCACATTCACTTTCTTTCCTCCTTCGTACTGCTTAATTACCTTCATTTTTGTGTCGAGATCGATGGCCTTCTTTCCTTCTTGGCAGGCTGAGGAATAGACAAAGACAATTTCCTCTTGGTAGACATCTTGGGAGGAGTTTGATGAAAAATATCCAAGACACAAAACACAAATTGCTGTACCGAGTCTGGGATAACAGTTGAAATGGTGCACGCAGAGATGGTAGTGCTGCCGGAAGCCGGTCCGCACTGCCATATGCCCAGCTGGGCAACGTTTGCACTGACAGATGCGGAGCAGTCATGGTTAGCGATTGTGGTCGTAAAGTCGAGTGGTAGTAAGTTGCATAGGTCGTAAGTCAATCAATACCTGTAAATCAAGAAAAGACCCAGAACACCAGGGATGCTGCATGGAGAGAAGTAAACAAAATCCCAGGATGATGAGAAAGAGGGACTCTAAAGATAAATTCTGAAAGTTTAAACATATTTGGAATAAATTTATTGTTCTCAGAAATAGTTTAGAGATGATTAAGTGATATGTACACTAAAAATTATTCAAAGAAAAAAGAAAATTATTGAACCAAAGGAAAGCAAAAAGCTATTTAAGAATACAAGAGTGTGAGGAATTTGGATGTGTCTTACTACAAAATATACAAAATTCTATTTACATGCTGTGCTCATTCAATTCTAATTTTCTAATTATATCTATCTTCTGGCCTATTAATGGCTTCTCAAAAAGAATAGAAGGACCAAAAGGACGGTGTGCAAAATCTTAAACTCCAAATGACATTTTATTCTATGCCAGACTCTGTCTCCAAGATAAGTTCTGACAAACTTATTTTTCCACATATTTCTAATAAACTGCATCGATCTGCCCTAGTTATAAGATGTTAATATCAGGATTTTTCTGTCCTAGTTGTGTTTATCTAACAATCATGGGAAAAACTAATAATACCAATAATAATAATAATGAGGAGGAGGAGGAGGAGGAGGAGGAGGAGGAGAAGGGGGAGGGGGAGAAGGGGGGGAGGAAGAGGAGGAGGAGGAGGAGGAGGAGTTGGGAGTTCGAGACCAGCCTGACCAACATGGAGAAATCCTATCTCTACTAAAAATACAAAATTAGCTGGGCATGGTGGCATGCACCTTTAATCCCAGCTACTTGGGAGGCTGAGGCAGGAGAACCCCTTCAACCCAGAAGGCAGAGGTTGCTGTGAGCCAAGATTGCACCACCGCATTCCAGCCTGGGCAACAAAAGGAAAACTTTGTCTCAAAAAAAGAAGTTAGCAATGAGATAGATGAGGTTCCATATTATTCAGTCTTTGCTAAACCAATATATATTATCTTCATACTTGTTAGCAAGTTTTCTTTCCTTTTTGACCTACTTCATAAAGATTTAAACAAGGTTGATATAACGCTACATATAAATAAATGTGTCCTTATACTTCTGAATGAAATATGGAAAAGAAAAAATTTCTTTTTATACCTATGGGTATTAAAAATAGACAAGTATAAGTAACTAGGTAATGATTGCTATTACTTATCTGTAATATAACAAAAGTAAAACCTCTTCATTTTACAAATTGAGGTGGAATAAAAACTGCTGATAATGAGAGAAAAAATTACAACATCAAATTACATGGATGTCAAGGGAGAACAGTACACAACAGAAAGCTGGTATCTGTACAAAATTACTGCAGGGATGAGTGTCAGACAGTATAAAACGCCTATTTGTCCCATGAAACCTACTTTTACTTTGACCTTTTCTGGATGATTTCTTATCAGAGAAACTAGAGTTCACAGTCACACTAATTGAAACATATGTACTATACAAGATTATGTGTAATTTTTACTGCGATATTTATTTTAGGTATGGAATTTTTGTATTGAGGATTCTATTTAACAGGCATGGTGTTGGGAGAATAATTTCTAAATAGTGTATATGTTTTAACAATTGTGAATGAGGCAAACCTGTATTTGTTTTCCAGCAGTTTAATCACAGAAATTCCAGGGTGGCATTGGGTTGTAGATAGCTTAAACCCTTCCTCTTTATTAAATTTATACCCATTTATTTCTATAATTTTGTTACTGTAAGCTATGGGTTTTCCCTATAATAATTTTAGCCAGTTTACTGATTATTTAAATTATATCTGATGACTGGAATATATTGATTTCATGCCTGTGTCACTCTGCTCATGGTCTTTTCACTGTCAGGAATGCCTCAAACTACATCTCTGTGGTTCTAAATCCTGACTCCCTATTCCTAGTAAAACGTCAGTTTCTCCACAGTATCACCTCTGATCCCTCAGCCCAAAAGGAATTTCGCCCTGTCCCTAAACTCATTGCAGTCTAGCTTTGTCACCTGAAATAACACCCATCATTTTCCATCTTGCACTTTGTCCTAGAATCTCTCTTTGAGAAAAGAAGATTTCATTATTTATACATTTAAACTTCAAGTATTTATTCTACTGGAAAACTCATGGCATTATTCTTAAGAAAATCTCTGGAAAACCAGACACTTGAAAAATCCATACACTTGTATCCTAACCATGAAAAGCAGTGGCCAGAAATAACCGTTATTTTGAACATATTGCTTAAATTAAGCAGCTGATTATAAAAGCTCAGATTATTTAAACAAATAACTGCTTCAGACATCTGTTACCAACTGATGCTGCACAAGTTCTACAAAATATCCTTCTGTATAATTCCTTAAACATGGAATGGGAGTAAGACCAGGGAGATGTCTGGCAACTTCCCTACATGCAATCAATAGGCTGATTTTAGAGACTCACTTTATCCTCTCATTCCTCTCAGACCTACCCAACTCTCATAACACAAGCAATTAATTATACAACTTCCAAGGATGTAAATCTAGTTTCTCCTAACAAAATGGTTAGGGACTATTTTCAGGTACTTCATAAAAGCAAGAGGCAGAAAGAGAAATCTGAAGAGACAACAAGAAAGAGAGAAAGAGATTCTAATAGTTTTCGAAAGCATCATTGATTTCTTTTTTATATTAAATCTGCAGTCTACCTTGAAATGATTTGCTGTGTATGGTATAAGTAGAGAATTGCCACTTATTTTTATTTCTACCTAGACCTTTCACTAATCCAGCGCCATGTGTTAAAACAACCATTCTTTTCCCTCTGTGCTGCCATGTCACCTTTGTTATAAATCAAGCGATCATATACATGTGATTTCTGAAATAGTTATTCTGCTCCATTGCTGAATTTGTCTATCCTTCTGTTAATACTTTAGCCTTAACTACTATTGTTAAAGAATAAATCTTATATCTGGTATATAAATCTTCCAGCTTTGTTCTTGCTCAAGATTGCTTTGGTTATTCATGGCCTTTGATTTTCTGTGGAAACATTAGAAATAACTTGTCAATTTCCCCCAGACAAACCCTGCTAGAATTGTGATTGGAGTATATTGGAGAAAATTGATTTCTTAAAAATATTTTATTTTCCATTCCATTTATATGATGTATCATTTCACAGTCAAATTAAATTAAATTATTATTTAGACAGATTGTGATCAATACTTCCTCCCAACCTCCCTGTTTGGCTAGTACTATAAAAGTTGATAAATACAAATATTAAATTTTCTAATTTCCTCTATGGCCAGGAACACCATATGACATGGTGCTGCCTTATGGAACACAAAAGAAAAACTAAAAAGTCTTTTATAGTCTTAATAAAAAGGAAGACAAGTGACTAGCCTATATTTTTCTTTTTGTTATGCCTTAAATCCTGGAGTGATTACTCACCATCCAAAGAAATTACCAACCCAGACACCAATGAGCCAAACCAAGGCCAATTGTGGACTACCTTCAAGTTATTGCTACCTTAAAACAAACAAACAAACAAACAAACAAAAAAACCTTATTTATTTAAGTGAATGTTATCTAGGGAGAATCTATTGCCAACTAATACTAACATATCAATATCAAAGGGGAAAAAAAATACATTAGACTACTATACCTTTTTCCCATGTATGAGGTCTCTTATACTAAAACTCCTAATAAAAAATTACAAAGCTTTTATTCTACTATAAATTATAACTACTAAATAACTAATCTAAATGATAATATTACTTTTCTGGGTTATCTATAAAATCTACATACATTAAAAATTATTAAAACATTGATTCCTACTGCAATGTCTTGTTTGATTCCAAAAAGAAACTATAATATTTTTTCTGACTAAAAGTTTTATGGGTTACTCCCAATATCCCTGTTTGATTTTTAAGACAAATAAAACAAAAACTCTTATGGGTGGTAAACAGTGTTCTTACCTTAAATATTCATTACAATGAATTAGTGATTTACCAACTATTACTGACTACGTCTGCTTTCAACTATTTTTAAATATTAATATTTTGAAGCATTTTGAGATATATTTTATTTGCTTACATTTTATAACTAGATGCAAATAACAAAGTGTTTTAAAATTATTCCAGGCTGGGCACGGTGGCTAACGCCTGTAATCCCAGCACTTTGGGAGGCCAAGGCGGGAGGATCATGAGGTCAAGAGATTGAGACCATCCTGGCCAACATGGTGAAACCCTGTCTCTACTAAAAGTACAAAAAATTAGCCAAACTTGGTGGTGCGTGCCTGTAGTCCCAGCTACTCAGGAGGCTGAGGCAGGAGAATTGTTTGAAACCGGAAAACAGAAGTTGAAGTGAGAAGGGATAGCCCCACTGCACTCCAGCCTAGGGATAGAGTGAGACTCTGTCTCAAATAAATAAAATAAAATATAAAATAAAATAAAATAAAATAAAATAAAATAAAATAAAATAAAATATAAAATAAAATAATAGAATAGAATAGAATAGAATAGAATAGAATAAAATAAATAAATAAAATAAAATAAAATAAAAATTCCAAATAGCATGCTAAATAAAAGTAAAATGCATCCAAGGACTAATATGTATTTTATAGAAAAGAATTTATATTTATTTATTTGAAAAGTTGCAACAGAATCACCTTTCAAAGACAAAATTATTTTCCCAGAATTTTTGGATACATAAAGAATTATATTTAAATTTTTTTCTCTAAATTCTACATTTATGCTTATTTGAAACAATCACTATGTGTCAATTTGGGTCTAAAGTATGTCTGTTTATGGTAATTTGGAAGGCATTTTTCCAGGGTATTACTAACAAAAAATGAAACTAATGAAACCAAACTATACTCCATAGTCCCCAGGGTATAACTCTATATCTACTTGGGTAGAAATACCTGTGGTAGGTTTCAAAACAGTTCTATAAAGAGACTATATTATTTAGCCACAGTTTTTTCACAATCAGAATCTAAAATAAAATAACAAAAGGAGATGACTCATTGTTCATGGTAATTTGTACCGGATTTATTACTAGCTATAGAATACACATTCATCATATAAGCATCCCTATAAATTTTCAGAGAAAAATGCATATTCCTAAGGTGCCATGGAGAATTGACCCATAGTTCAACTTATTTGATAGAATGTGTCTCTGGCCCACAACTTGATTTATCTGATCTTTTCAAGTACTAAGAATGCAGTCCAGATAATGCTATTTTTATTAACTTTTAATTAATGTTTAGGGGTACATGTGCAGGTTTGTTACAGAAGTAAATGTGTGTCATGGGAGTTTATTGTACAGATTATTTAATCACTCAGGTATTAAGCCTAGTACCCATTAGTTATTTTTCCTGATCCTCTCCCTCCTCCCACCTTCCATTCTCTGAAGGGTTCCAGTGTATTGTTCCCCTCTAATGTGTGTGTATTCTCACCATTTCGCTACCACCTATAAGTGACAACATGTGGTATTTGGTTTTCTGTTCCTGCATTAGTTTGCTAAGGGTTACAGTAACCAAAACAGCATGGTACTGGTATAAGAACAGTCATATAAACCAATGGAACAGAATAGAGAACCCCAAAATAAGACTGCACACCTACAGCTATCTGATATTTGACAAACCTGACAAAAACAAGCAAAGGGGAAAGGATTCCCTATTCAATAATTGGTGCTGGGATAACTGGCTAGCCATATGCAGAAAATTGAAACTGGGCCCCTTCTTTACACTACATAAAAATTAACTCAAGTCAGATGACATCTAAGACAGATAATACTATTTTTATATTGTCTGTTATCCTACTGAAAATTCAAAACTCCTTCTGAAAAGTCCAAACAATTTCCTCATAAGTGAATTTACTGCTAACAGCTATAACAACATGTAACGCCCAGGTCCACTGAATTGCAGAAAATAATGAATCAATCTTTCTCTTCCTCATACCAATTGCTCCTCTCCACTAATACTCTTCTTTTTCTCCTTTATTTTTAGAGCTTAGACTGTACTCCTTAAACTTAATTGAACTTTTGATTCAACATTAAATTTTCTGACTTATTTAAGTTTTTGATTCAAATGATTACAGTACTATGTAGGTAATGTAATGCAAATTTAAAAAATAGGTCAGGTGTGATAAAATAGAGAACACATGTCCAATCTAAAGAAGGCAATATCTAGTGAGTTATTCTTTTGAGAATTGGGGCACAGATTTGCTAGAACTTAATTTTCAAGAGAAGTCATAATTATTTCAGTAATTAGCTGTTTTTTCAGTGAAATAGTTTAACTGAAAATGCTGGCTACAAATTCAAACTTAGTAGGAAACAAATGACTGCAGTCTGCAGGATGATACTGGATTAAATGATATATATATTTGTGTGCTGTAGTCAGTATTAAGTTTTTTACTTCTATGCATTATGGACACAATCAGTGGAATGTATACAATTACATCATTCTTTATTCTTCCCACATATTAAAGTATATGTTTTTCTGGGGAAGCAGAAAAATTCTGCAGTTGCTCCATGTCAACAACGAAGCTAAATCCCGTATAATTATAATGCATAGCATTTATTCTCAACTGAAAGGAATTTGTCCCCGAGGGACATTTGGTAATGTCTCCTGACATTTCTGGTTGTCTTAATAAGGGGAAGAAGGCCAGGACACTACTAGCATCTAGTGAGTGGAAACTAGGAACAGTGTTAATTATTCTACGATGCACAGGACAGCCTCACAACAAATACTTATCCAGCACTGAATAGCAGTAGTACTAAAGTTGAGAAATCATGATTTATATGACTCCCAGATCTTTAGTATTTCCTAAAATTCCTATGGAAGCATAAGAAATGTATGTATAAGAAATGGAATTGAAATAATTAGATTAAAAAGTGTGAGGTGACTCTAAAAAATGTTTCTGGTCTCTGGATACATAACCAGTCAGTATGTATGGGTCCAGCACTCTTGCTCCACTTGAGCTCAGGAATCATTTAATGGGTCATATCTCTTACTTGAAAAGTTTCTTGCAATTTCTAATTCATAATCACTGTATATTAGTTGCTTATATTCTCTATAGAACTGTATATTGCATATTTCAGGGACACTGGGTACAGTTGTAATATTCTTAAGGTTTAAGATATCACTAGAATTAGTCAGATTTTCTTAATGACTTCTGACAAGCATCAGACTCATTTACACCAAGGAATTTTGAACTTTAAAAATTTCAGTTCATCTTAATTTAGGACCAAATACACCACCAATTTCACTCAATTTATTCCTTATGTGCAGGGTTGGGGAAGTTTAACTTGTTTCAAATATCTACTGCTGTCTATATATATTTTTGTACGTTTTGTGTTTGTTTAGTTTGGATTCTGTGAATAGTATTAAATTACATTCAGGGAATTTTTTACTTTTTCCAGTTTATTTAGGCTCTACGTAGATGCAGGATTTATGCAATTTCACATTATTTAAATGGTAGCAGCTACAAACCCAAGAATCCTTGTAGTTCAAAGCTAACTAAAGATTTCAGGCTTTTCCATCTTTCTAAAATGAAAAAACCTTGAAAGAGAAAAATTATATATTTTAGCCAAAGATGAATTTATGAGAATTTTTTTTTTACTCTTGGCAACATGCAATCTTTAGCATTTAGAAAGTTTGGAAATTCCGAGTTTTGTAAAATTATGTCATTAACTTTAAAAAATAATTATGCCAGAATATAGAGATATAGGGACACATGCTGTACAGAGCTGTGAATAGTTCCAGAAAATTGAGGCTCCTTGAAACTTCTGAACATATAGAGTGCTTGGATAGTGTAATCACATATCTGTTGCACAAAGTCAAGAATACTAGCCTTTCTTTCCATTTCTTCAAACTCAAGGAAATTAATCTAGGACAAATAAATTAATGCACTGTTTTATACCACACAACTTTTGTGGATAATATTATAGAAGAAAAACACTTTCTTAAATACAATACTCCTTAGTGTTCTATCATTTAGTTAAGGAGACAATGTCGTTAATTTACAAAGTTTCAAATAAAAGGATCGGTTCATATATGTATATGTACAGCTTTATTAATTCTTAAATTATTATGAGTACTTAACTATAGTCACACTGCATGCTAAAAAAATACAATTCATTCTTAATTAGATCAGCTTAGGTTATCTCCATTTTAAAAAAATTATTTCATTAAACCACTTCGAAAGTTTCGATGTCCTAGGCATTTTAACTCAGGTCTGCCTCAGTACTGCCTTTAGATATGAACATTAGGCCTCTGCTTTAGGCTCCACACTTCAAGAAATGCATGCTTCCAAGTGCCTTCCTCAACATTTTCTAAGCCCTCCTCCTATTCCTGGGATGAGATAGCCCACCAATGCCATCTCGGTGTAGTCCATACTGAGCATGGACAAAAACCCCACCACATGATTTTTTACTTGGAACATTTTGCGACCCTCTATTCAGTACATAGACTCAACCGGATGCCCCGAAAAGCTCTAGGACTCACTCAGTCTATGTTGTCTTTCTGGGTCATGGTTGAGCCTCAGTCCTGTAAAGACTGTTCCAGCTGTTTGGCAAGGTATTTATTCCATGGGATCTCATAGAATTGAGCTACCATAATGGTGTGGGCACAGTAACTTGGTGATTCTCACTCACATAGGAGACAGGATGAGTTAAAGGCTCTGGGTTGCTGATGGACCACCACTAAGCCTTGGGCTTGAGCCACACATGTGACATATGCAGACTCATGCATTAGCTCTTGTCCTTGTTCCAACCAGAGTATCACCTCCAGTCCAATAGTAGCAGATGACTTTTACCATATGTTCCCTTTCTGCTGACACTCAAGGAGATCACTCTAGCCCTTAGTAGCAGGCTTTGTGCCACATGTGAAGCACTGTCTTCTGCAAAAGCTTGAGAGACTCATGCCCATAATATCAATCTTTCTTAGGTTCTTTCTTTTACTGATAAATGTCATAGGTTATAAGCTCCTGGGTCAGTCTTACACTATGCCAGACACAGATGGATATTTCTTGAACTAATGGCACTACTCTTTCTCCCTTCCTGGGTCTCTTGCCTACCCAGCCCACTAGATGTAAAAGGCAGAGGTCCAGTCCACCTTGAAAGATCAGTTTCTAGAAAGGTAGCAAATGCAATGATTACAGCCAAAACAATACATGTTTGAAGGTTGCACTGCTCTACCACTATACTAGAAAATTTTGAATGATATATTTAAAGTGAAAATGAATTCTTATTCAGATTTCCCTGCATACTCTGGGTAAGACTGGCAACTGTGGTCATTATGAATTGAACACAGCAACAGTCTTTGAGGGAATCATTGGAAGCCAGTGTCTATGGGCAGCATGATAACAGACCATCATTATTACAGAGTAATCAGTATTACATGAATAGAAATAAAAAACTAACTGCAGAAGCAAAAAGACCTATATTATTTCAATACAAATATGTTTCAAAGAGCATAGAATTGTGAGATAGAAAAGCATTGTTAACTATCTTATTATAGGATGGTAACAGAAATTAAATTGGGCATGAATAGTACTTTTCAAAATAAAAACCAAAAATGATTATTTCTGGATCTGAACAGGAAGACATGGTGCTTGGACACTTGGAAAAAATTTCTTGTTCACTGATTGAACAATAAAAAATTTAAATATGTCTCTACCCATAATTACAAATTATAATCAGAAAATCACTATACCTCACAAAAGCCTGTGAATTACGCAACAGATTTTTACTCACATTCCTTATATAAACTGGAGCCCCATTAACACTCTGGGAGATGGACCCTGGACTAGTCCTATCTCTCATTGGCTATTGCTGTATAGTTCAAAATACTTTATCAAGAGAAAAGAAAAAAGTAAGGCCATAAGGCAGAGAATATGCAGTATAAAGAGATAAAGTGAAATTAAATGTATTAAAATAAAATTTTTAAAGAGAAACATTTCAAATTCAGAATCCATATTTGATGTAATTTATTAAGATTAAAATTTATTTAATCAACTCACTTTAAAAAAACTTTTCCTCTCTGTTGTATTGTGTGTTTGAATGTTTGTGCATCTGTGTCCTTTTTTTTCACTAACAAGCAGAAGACCTTGAAAAGAATATTCTCTTACCATAAAAGTATAACCAGTGCCAGACTAGTCCTCTGGCCAAAAACAACTGTAAAACTATGAAATATATAAGGTAATTATTTTCAGAGGAGAGCAGACATGAAACAAAAACACAGGTAGAAAATACATAAGTAGGCCTAATAATCACACTGGCTTTCTTCCTGGAAATGCTTTCTAGACAGCAGTGCAAAGAGGTGAAACAAACAGAGCACATAGATTCTGCTTAGCTGGGGAAACCAAGACTACTGTTCTGAGTCACTAAGTTGGCTAGAGTCTGCATGTACATGACCTGGGTGAAATTTCACGGCATCTAGCAACAGATATCTGTGACAAATTAAGATCTGACATTCCAGCCCACTCTTGGCCTCAAATATCTTACATTTTTAACTGATTCTTATCTACTTATCTAGTAGCCATTCTTTCTCCCACACTCTGCCACACATAAGTCACTGTGCCATTATCCCTGGATGGGCCATTTCCACCTTCATTTCATGTTACCTGATTGCGCTGCTACTTCAGGTGTTTGATAGGCTCAAAAAGTTAAGATTTTATGGTTTATTTAGCTACTTATAGTTGTTAGAATAGACAGCGCACTCTTTCAATTTTTCTACATGCCAGACAGAAGCAGAAATCTCATTCAATTGATTTTCAATAGATGTGCCAAAGTAATCAAATTAGAAAAGTCTTTTCAGCAAATGGTTCTGAGATAACTGAATATCCAAGTGGAAAAAAAGTGAGACTCAACCACTATTTTATATCATATATAAAAATTATCTTCAGATGGATCATAAACCTAAAATTTAAAGCTAAAGCCCTAAAGCTTCTTGAGAAAAACATAAAAGAATATCTTTATGACTTAGAGTTAAACCTTGATTTCTTAGACTAGACACACAAAGCAAAGGCACAAAATTTTTAAAATGCTAAATTGTACTTCATAAAAATTAAAAATGTATGTTCATCAAAAAGGATACAATGAAGACAATAGATAAGCAAACAACAGACTGGGAGAAAACATGTGGAAAACATATAACCAACAAAGGCTTAAATTCACTTTAGATAGAGATAGATAGATAGATAGATAGATAGATAGATAGATAGATAGATAGACAGACAGATCCTACCATTCAGCAATAAAAAAGCAGACTACTCCATAAAAATTGGGAAAAAGACTTGAACAGACACTTAACAAAGAAGAAATATGATTGCCAAAAAGCATATGGAAAGGCACTCAATCATTAGTCTTTAGGGAAATGCAAATTAAAACTAAAATAAGATATTAATAAGTAATGTCTAATAGTCCTAAAATTTAAATAACATAACAACAAAAATTGGAAAAGATATAAAACTATTAGAACTCATAAATTCCTGGAAGGAGTGTAAACTACTTTGAGAAAGGACTGGAAATTTCTTACAAAGTCAAACATTAAATCTACACTATTACCCAGCACTTCCAGTCCTAGGCATTTCCCGAACAAAATAAAAACTTCAACCTGCTGAAAATCTTCAACAAGAATGTTCATAGCAGGTTTTTCATAATTGCTAAATGAAGCAACTCAAATATTCACTACCATGAGTGCAAAAAATATTTTTTAGTACTAAAGGATTATTTATTACACAAGAGAATTCCACCAGCAAAATTATCTCACCCTCAAGTTTTGACTGAGATGTTTAGGTATCCTCCCACTTTTTTCTTAATAACTAGAACATTGGCTACCTTAGACACTCAGTGGAAAGCTATCTTCCATATAAGATCGATGAGACAGCATTATAATAACATAAACCATCCTCCTAATGACTTCTACTGAGCTATGTATGAGATTAATGAGAGTGGAGAGTCAGCAAAGGCTAGATCACCAATCGCTTTGTGTCCTGTGCTAAGGTGTTTGGAGGTCATAATAGGGGAAACAGCCAACCATGGAAGGGTTGTAAGTACACTATTTCAGGTTCAGACTGGCATTTCACACAATAGCTTTGACAAACTGGAAGACTGCAAATTAATGGCAGGAAAAGAAACTAGGGATATGGTGCTACAATCTAAGAGTAAGAAAAAAAAAGTAGAGGCAGTAGGGATACTGACTGTATCTGAGAGATACTGAGAAGGCAGAATCAAAAATATTTGTCATTGTTTAATAAAGTGGTGAAGAGGAGGGAAAAAACAAACTATATATTTTGTGAGATGTGAAATACACAAAATTGTAAGAGTAGATTCAAAATGATTAGCTCCACTATGAACTTACTGAGTTTTTGTTCTCCATATAATAGCCAAGTGGAAGTGATCACTGAAAATCTGGGGCTTCAGAAGGAAATAGCGGCTGGAAACGCTGCTTAGGAAGCCATGAGCATTTAGAGCTGTCTATCTTTTGCTGTGAAATACTGAGCAAGTAACTGCCTAGAATAAAATGTTCTGAACCCACAGGAAATTCATTATTAAACTTCAGGTAGGGTCACGGTCTTTAAATCCATTATACAAATTAATAGACTAAAAATGCATTATTAATAAGTGATATAATACATGTAAACCACTAGAAATGGTAAACATCTGCTTTAAAATACATATCTCTACATATTCTTACATAACTTTCATCTCTTAATTCAACCAAATGTTGTATCTTGAGTGTTAACAGTGCTGGTTTTTGCATGAGACAATTGTTTGTAGGCCAATATTCAAAGAGTTGATGCTAGAATTCTCCACGCTGTGTTATATTTTTTGACACTCTATGATAACAGTATAGGACAGATGTAGTTTTTGACAAATAGAAGATCTCTTCAAAAATCATCAGTAGGCCTTGTAGGCCTATTCAAGAACATAGAGGAAGGATAATGTAATCCTAACACATTTGAGATTCTTGGTGGTATTAGTTTTCTAGCTAAAATAGTACAGATCCCTAAAATATGAGTACCCCAAGAGTTCACTTAAGACTTTCTGATAAAAATAGCGATGAAATTAAGATACCGCCCGGGGCGGTGGCTCATGCCTGTAATCCCTGCACATTGGGAGGCCAAGGCTGGTGGATCATCTGAGGTCAGGAGTTTGAGACCAGCCTGACCAACATGGTGAAACCGCATCTCTACCAAATACAAAAACATAGCCAGGTGTGGTGGCACATGCCTGTAATCCCAGCTACTTGGGAGTTTGAGGCAAAACAATTGCTTAAACCTGGGAGGCAGTGGTTGCAGTGAGCCAAGATTGCACCATTGCACTCCAGCCTGGGCAAAAAGAGCGAAATTCTGTCTCAAAAAATGAAAGATATAAATTAGGAGAAAAAAAACAATAATTCAACCACCCTGGAAGCGTACGTGTGTGTGTGTGTGTGTGTGTGTGTGTGTATTCATGCACAAGAACAACATTAGCATCTTAGAAGGAAAGAAGTAGAAAAAAAGGGAAAAAATCAAGCAGTGTTTCAAAATTGTTCTCAACTACTTGCCAGCAGATCAAAGTAGAATCTTCTAAATAAGTGGAATATTCTTTTATACTCTGTATTGGACATATAGGTAAACCTTAAATCCATATTTCTGGGCTTGGCTTCTGGTAAAAATAAATAAATAAACACATTTTTTGTTTTCAGAAACTTTGGCATGGCATGATCCATCCATTCAGAAGTCACTTTTATACCATCTAAAATAATTAAACCATTCTGCCAACAATAATCGTGTAAATATAAACTGAATGTGAATAAATTTGTATGCTTTAAAAACATATTCTCTGACTTGTCACATTTGAAAAATTACTTTTCACTTAGGAATTTAGACTATTGGTAGTGGAAAAAATATGACTGGTAGCAAGCTGAATATATTTTTAAATCACTTAAGAGTTTACTACAAAGATATTTTAAAAAGTAATATACCCAATGGCAATAACTGAAAGGTTAGTTGAACTTACTGGAGTAGAAGAGAATTCTGAACAAATTCTACTCTCTAAAAACACTGAAAATCACCATCTTGATGAATTATTTAAACAAAATAAAATGTACCTATATTAAATTTACCTAAGCGTTATCTAAGAAATCACTGTTCTAAGAGGGGCAATCTGAGATTTCCTCATTGACATTTAAATAATGTATTTCCAGTTGAGAAAATAATAGATTACACCATATGTTCTTATGTGGTTCATGTTCCCAAAGGACTAGAAAATGGGTATGGTTTTTACAAATCTAAACAAATTAAATAAATGTTTGCACTTGTAACTCTGTTACCTTTCAGCAAGAAAAAAAAAAAAAAATAAGAATTAGTGTCAGGGGAGCCACAAAGTTGAGACTCTGTAAATAAAAGAACAGAAGGCTGTCTATATCTTCACACCAAATTAACAGAACACAAGACATGCTATCACAGTTTAGAAGAATAGACAGTTAAATTGCTGTGGTTTATCTAGATAGACTGCATATAAAAACACTTCTAAAGTTCATTTCTTATTTTAATGATTAATGGGAAAATACGACAAAATCTTCAAGTTTCTCAAAATACTGAATATATTTTGAACAGCAAGATTAAAGAATCTTGAATATTCTTCTCTAACTTTATTTCAGCTTCTCCTTATGATTATCATCCAAATACACATATTTCTTCTTCTGGTATCATCTCACTATATACCAGTATGTATGTTTGATCCTCAGTTTTGTATACCACACTCCTAGAAATCACAATTACATTCCTCCCAAGGTCCATCACTTTTTAAAAATTTCACTGCATATAAAATTAGTTAAGTTTCTACTTCACATAGTATAATAAATAATACAAAATAATAGGCATACAAATTTTTCTATTTACTTGTTTAATTTGTTCTCTTTTATCTACAATCACAATTTTCTCTGATGAATCTGTGTACTAAGTAGATTTAATTCTCAGGACAGTTATCATCTCCAAATTGGGACCAATATTGTGGTGACTCAGTTATGTTTCTTTCTTATTTGATTCCCACACAGTCATGTGATATATTTATTTTGAGCCATCTAGTACATGTTATTTAGAGAAGTCCCATCCCCCAGTATCTCCTTCTCTCTTTTACTGATAATGGACCTTGAAGGATGTTTATTTCCAGCACTAGCGTTAATACAATTTCCACCTGAATTACTTCATAGCCCAGAGAAAACATCTTAGGAAAAAAACCTAAAATTTCCATTGTAAAGATCATCAATAAATTGTTTGGGGAGGTTTCAAATGCTGTATAAATTCGTTTAAGTCACCCCAAAATAAAAAGTCATGCTAAGTAAGAAGAGGCTCAAATCCATGTCAGCAGAAGCAAATCAAAGATACAGGACATTCCCAATCAGGACTTTTTAAGCTACACAAGTCATCAAAGTTTCAGTCATTCGATCTACGCAGCAAACTTGTAAAGCTGATATTATGATACATCTGAGAGCTACCTGATCTCACACACCTCTCATTTCTCTCTTTCCAATGGAAAAGTATAGTACATATCAATGTACTTTCTGAAAGGAAGGAAACTTCTTTTGTCCAATCCAGAAATAGAGGCATCTGAAGAGGAGGAAATAAGAATAAGAAGCCATACTCTCTTATCTCTTCATAAGTCCATAAAGTGTTTTCTCTTTCTCCTTTTTCTCTCTTTCCCCTTTCTGACCCCCTCTCTTCTTTGTTTTTAAAAAATCACAATCGTCAGGCCAGAAGTTTATGTGTAAGGATTATAACTTATTCTTTTCAGAACTCTCCAATGGACAGCTACCAGTGTCTGTGCCCTCCCTTTCTTCTACCAGAACTTCCAGACAGTTGTATCACAGTGCACGTGTGCTGGAAATGGCTTACAGGTGTAACCAGATTTATAAATTTTTTAAATTTTAAATTATTATGAATATATAATTGTATTATTTATGGGGCACATGTAATATTTTGATACAAGCATGCAATGTGCAAGCATATCAAGGCTTTGATCCACTCATTCTTTGGAGTGGCTGGCTACAGCCTGTTGTAGGATGCCCTTAGTCTGTTGCCTCTGCAAATATTTTAAATTTTTAGGAATACCATAGCCAGTAAGAAGTTTGGAATTATTCATACCCAATTTTCTCCATTTTCCTGGGCCAGTGAAATCTTTATCTAGTGTAGAAAGGAAAGGGAATTAAGAAACAAACTGACACTGACTGATCTCATGTTCCTCAAAATGGCCTTTTAATGACATAAACTTCAGTCTGTGTCCTCCAGGACTGTGTTCTAAAGCTGAAAATTAACTTTGTTTTCTGCCTTTTTGAGGAGATAATTTTCACTGACTGAGTGGGAAAGGCTTTGAAGACTTCAAAGGCACTGCCAGGAACCAAATACAGTTTGGTAGCTATACGAAGCTAATGTCTTCTATCTTTATGCAGTGTCTTCATCAATAATCAATAATGGTTGCAAGCTATTTTCAAACCAGCTTCAGAAAAAAAAAATGCAGGGAGGGGAAAAGGATTTTTGCAACAGAGACATTGCCAGTGGCAAACAGTATAATGAGCCTTTCGTGGGGCTATAACCAAGATTACCCTCTGACTCTCTTGTAACACTTGATCTTCTTTCTAGATTTTAGATTTACACTTCCTCCAGTCTTCTCTTGTGCACAAGGTATTTTCCTAGTTAATTTGCTTTTATATACACTTGGAGGCGACAATGTTATACCTCATCTTTCTAGAAACCTCCAACACCTTCTCATAGCTTACTCTCAATTGATAAACTTACCTCATCTTTCACTGAACAATAAAAGCAATCAGAAAAGCATATGTTCCTCTTCCATGATACTGACCAACTGTCCTCCAACTGTCCTGTGTCTGTCTCCATATATACAGACTCCATTCTTGTTACAATGGATACATTGTTCCCTATCTATAGCCAGCCCCTTCCTTAGTAAACAAAATCACTTCCACTCTCAAGGACGTTAGTCTAAAAATTATCCCCTCTCTCTTGTGTCATCATTTTCCGATACTCTTCTAAATTATTCCCATAGTTGAACATATATTGAAGTTATAATGTTTGAAAATATTCCATCTTAAAAATTATTTAGACCCACAATCCCCTTACAGCTTTTAACCTCTCTCCAGCTCCTTTCAAAAAAACTCATTGTACCAGTTGTCTATGTCCACTGTCTTTACTTCCTTTCTTCTTAATCACTCCTGAACTCACCTAAAACATCATTTGTCTTCACTAATCCAGGAAAACAGTGTTGATAAACCACTTTGCTGACCTCTAGAACCATATCCTGGTATCTACTTAATATATTCATTTCTATGTCTAATAGGCATCCTAAATTTAGCATGCCCAAAACCAAACTCTTGATTCTGTTGCCCATTTCAACCTCCTGCTAACTTGTTTTTTTCCCCAAGTGTATTCATTAGTATAGATTCACCCAGTAAATTTGCTAACACCTTACATCTAAACCATCAATAAAACCTCTCAGCTCTACTTTCAGAATATATCTTGAATCTAGGCATTAACACATCCACCACTGTATTATTCCATATTCACATTGCTATAAAAACATACCTGGGACTGGGTAATTTATAAAGTAAAGAGGTTTAATTAGCCCACAGTTCTGTGGGCTGTACAGACTTCTGCTTCTAGACAGCCTCAGGAAACTTAGAATCATGGCAGAAACTTACTTACAAAAGGGAAGCTAACACCATCTTCACATGGCAGGAAAGGAGGGAAAGTGAGAGCAAAGAGAGAGGTGTTATATGATCATAAATAACCATATCTCATGATAACTCACTCACTATAACAATGAAAGCAAAGGAGAAGTCTGCCCCATCATCTAATCAACTACCACCAAGCCCCCCTTCAACACTGAGAATTAAAATTCGACCTGAGATTTGTGTAGGGACACAGAGCCAAGTTGTATTAATCTATGCCTGGCCCTTCTCAGATCTCATGTCCTTTTCACACTTCAAAACACAATCATGGCTTCCCAACAATCCCCCAAAGTCTTTACTTATTCTAGCATTAACTCAACAGTCCAAGTCAAAAGTTTCATCTAAGAGAAGGCAACTCCCTTCTGCCTATGAATCTGTAAAATTTTTTCAAAAATTTAATTTCAAGGGCTGGCACCAAGTGCCTGTAGCATTTCATTGTCTATGTCACTATCAGCATTTTGGTCACAACAAGTTAACAAGTCTCTAGACAGTTCCAAACTTTCCCACATCTTCCTGTCTTCTTCTGTACTCTCCAAACTGTTCCATCCTCCACCCATTACCCGGTTCCAAAGTCACTTCCACATTTCCAGGTATCTTTATAGCAATGCCTCACTTCTCTGGTACGAATTTTCTGCATTAGTCCGTTCTTGAACTGCTATAAAGATATATCTGAGACCGGGTAATTTATTTTAAAAAGAGGTTTAATTGTTTCATAGTTCTACAGCTGTACAGGCTTTTGCTTCTGGGGAGGCCGCAGGAGAGTTACACTCACGGCAGAAGAAGAAGCAGAAGCAGACACCAACTTCATATGATAGAACAGGAGACAGAGAGAGCAAATTGGGAGGTGCTACACACTTTTAAACAACCTGATCTCATGAGAACTCATTCACTATCATGAAAACAGCAAGGGGGAATTTTGCTCCATGATCCAATTTCCTCCCACAAGGCCCCATTTTCAACACTGGAGATTATAATTTGACATGAGCTTTGGGTGGGGACACAGAGCCAAACTCTATCAACCACTATCACCTAAAGCTAAGATATTATCTCTTTCTTCACCAGCATTAGCCCCTTAATTTTTTTTTTGTTTCCATTTTTTTGGCACACAGAACGTTTGTACAGCGTAAGTCACACCTTTTTTAAAAAAACCTTCAAATGTTTAATAGATCTCTTAGAATAACTTCTGAAGTCCTTACTTTGACACTCCAATCCCACTCCTGAATATGTCTCTAGTCTCATCTCCTATTATAATCTATCTCCTTCCATGCCACCATCTTTGTGCTTTCAACTGTTTGTGCTTGATGTTTTTCTTCCTAGATCGTTATTCTTCCAACTCTCCATATGATTTGCTCCTCACTTCGTTCAAGTCTCTGATCAAATGTTATCAGCTCAGAGTCAGTCCCCAACTACCCTGCTTAAAATCTATCATCTTACTCTGCTTTGTTTTTCTTCATAACACTAATTTGTTCTTAACATGATTTATGTAATTATTTTGTAATCTATACATTCTTATAAATACAAGCTTAAGGGCATATTTTATTGACTGCAGTATTCTTATCACCTGAGAGATTATATGTGGTTAATAATCACTTGATCATAAAAAAACTCACAGAAAATAGTCAATCTAATGGTCACCCAGTCGAAGTGCTGAACAGATTCATGATGCCGCTATGTACCAATTACATATTTCCAGACAGAGAAGTAATTGGTCAAATTTATCCCTGGTTCTCTCAGGTATGCATTCCATCAGGCATGATGGAAAGGGTTGACATACAGGTATTTCTGTATACTCAGCTAAGGCCAAAGGAGCATAATTTCAGAAAAAGGGATGTGAGTAGGCAAGAAAAACAAATAGCTTGTCTTCACTTTCATTTGTTCAACAACTATTTATTGAAAACTGAAAGTGTGCCAAGAACTCTGGAAAGTGGGATACCACAGGAACCTGGCAAACAAGAACCCTTCTCCTATGAATCTGTCATTTAGTGAAGGCAGATTTAAGTACGTATGGCACTTTAACCTATAATCCATGGATAAAAGAATCAGGCAGAGAAAAATAAAACTGAGTTATTCTGTCATGCTGCATGCTGCACATATTCAAAAGTATTAATTATAATAGGAATACTTAAAGAATTCCTCATACATACCACTTTTTTGTAAAGTGAATCATTTTACTTTACATTGAATCATTTTCACCCTGGCCTTGAATATAATTTCACAGAGAATATATTGAGAATTTTTGTTTCATATATGTTATATATTCATAATTTATAAATTTGAATATTAATTTCAAATAGAATACAGCTCTTCCAGTGTGTAGTATATATGCATTTGATTTCTTCTGATAACTACAACATAAACTCTTTTACATGGATTCAATGTTTGATCTTCAGCACGTTGCTCAGCCTCTCCCAACCTCATTTTCCTTATCTATAAAGCAAATATGTTGGACTACACATTCAGCAAGACTTTTTATGAGCCTTATAGATTTTAAGTTCAATAAAAAAACTGATTGAGACAGATCATTCTATTCCACAGAATATGCAAATATGGTCCAGTTTTCTTATTTTATGAGACTGTCCCATTGACTCTAAAGGATCTGAACGGTAAAGACTGTGCTATTTAGAGAACAAATAATTGAATGTAGCAAGATGAATAACCACAGGGAAGGTGTTTTCTAGACAGTTCAAACTTTACCTACTAAAATCTGAGGCATTCTAGAAATTAAAGGTGTCAAATCCTTTTAATCTGCATATATGAACTAGTGTTGCACGGGACAAATTCTCCTGTCAGATGTGGTATTTTTATTTTGTTTGGGGCAACTCAGGTTGTTGACCTTAGATTCTAAAGCATTAGCACTTTCTAGTTTACTGTCACCTACTAGTCCCCATGATGTGATGTCAGTGGTCTCCAAACTTAAGCATGAGTCAGAATCACCAGTGGGGATTGTTAAAACATATAACTGGACCACTCCTCAAGTTTTTGATCTGCTGGGTATTCAGTGGGGCCTAAGAATGTGTGTTTTTATAAGTTACAAGATTATTGATGTTGATGCTTCTGGTCCCAGTACAACATTGTCCTACATGAGTTCTGCATTTACAGCATTTGTCAAACTCCTAAAGACATCTAAATTTATGACCCATTGTTGAGTGGATGCCAAAATAATTTACTATAATCCTAAAACATTGTTAATCTTAAGAGAAGACAATGAAAATGAACTGAACTCAGCTTGGCAATCTGTACATGGCCTGGTTATGATTAACACACATGGTGTTTTTAAGATTGGCTGACCAGATTTTATGTGGCTGTCATGTTAGGACCACATGACCAGACCATACAGGTGAAACCTTATATTGGACTGGTCCAATATAAGGTTTCACCTGAAGGGAATAGATATTCCCAGAGTCAAACACCTTGGATAAAAGCAGATCAATGTTTCCAAGAAGCATGCTTTAGGCAAGACTGAGTAGAAAGTCTTTTACTGTCTCAATAGCAGGAATCTGATTTGGCCTTGATTGTTGGGCAAGGAGGTAACCAACATTTTGAATGTGATAAAGAGGAAACCTTCTAACCCTAGCAACAAGGAGGGAGTAGAACTTACAAGGGAACTTGAGAAAAAACATTCTATACATTGTTCTTTTATCCATTATATCCCAATCTTTATCACTGATTCCTTAGGAATGACAGCCTGGTTTCAGTTGGAATCCAGGAAAGAATGGTAGAGTTTGATTCAATATTGGGATACAAACCAGTGGGCGTCCCTGGAAAGATCGCTTGGTGCAGTGAGACAGCCATCTAATAGAAAATAAACAGCATGGCTGAGAAAATGAATAAATGAGCCATCCAGAGAGGAAGGCCATGAGGGACCTGTTTCCAAGGCAAAAACAGTAATAGCACAATAAAGAGTGAGGAATCCTTTTGGTGTTGTAGATAATGATCTGTGTCATCATGTTTCAGGTCACATAAGCCTGATGATATGGGAAATCAAAAATATTCATAGCATTGGTTAATCTGATTATGATGTCAGACTTTGTCTTTTTTCTATGCATCATCAAGTTGCACTTGATAAATATAGAAACATAATTTTCTGTATATGTACCTGTATATATTTATATATATATATATATATATATATATTACATCATTTCATTCTCTCAACTCCCCTATGAGGCAATACCTCCATTTTACAGATGAAGAATTAAAATATTCAAAAGAATTACACAATTTTATCAATGTCCTAGGATTAGAACTCAGGCAGCCTTGAAATTCATGCTCTTGTCTATCTATAAAGTGATTTTACCTCTTGGTAAGACATAAAACATTGATTAGGATAAAAATAAACATGGTTATCGCTTTTATCTTCAGACCCAGAAGATAAAAGTTATATCATATGTAATATCAATATAATATCTGGTAGTGATATCATATGTAGTATCAATAACCTGCCACGTTATTTCTCAGTACAATTATATATAATTACACATATTCCTTCTCCCTAGGAAATAACATGGCAGGTTATTGATACCACATACAATATCATTGCCAGAAAATGTAGTGATAGATTGATAGATAGATAGATACTAGATACACAAACCAGATGGAAACATTTGTCTGTCTACTAGAGTATTTCCGAAGCATTTGCTTTTTCTTTCTTTCTTTTCTTTATCTTTCTTCTTTCCCTAAAGAATCACTACTGATTATCTTTCTCCAGAAACTACCTGTTTCTCAAGATTAAAATGCACTGCTTTTTGACTTGGACTCTGGACTGTCTTACCTGTAACTGTGATAGAGAATATTCCAGGTCTGGCATGAGGGAATAATCATGATCAAGTTCTACTATTTATTTGGAGCACAATACTACAAAAGATTTTTAAAAAGCATTTGACAGATAAAGCGAACTAGTTAACTACTGTGGCCATAAGACTTCTCTAACCTTTTTTCTTTATGCTTTATGCTCGCTCTATTAAAACTTGTTTATGCAACGACATTGATGTGTGAAAACATAAAAGCAATATTAAGTATCCAAAAAGATTTATGCTAATCATCACATTATCAGTAATATCTAAATTCCATATAGGTTAAATAGATCTTTTGCTTCAGAGATTTAAAAATATTGTAGAGTATACCATCTAATTGATTTATTGCTCAATAGTTAGAAATGATCAGCATCATATTATTAGTGATTAAATTGTTGAAGATCTTTACCTAAAGAAGCTAGGAAATTGCATTTTTTATTTATCATAGTTACTTCACAAATAACTTGGTTTATTCTGTTCATTGTTTGTGTTGTTTGGCTTTGCTTTTTCCTTCTTGTCCCTCAGTCTTATGGCATAGATTCATTGGCCAAGCTGGTGAGTTGGTGCCATGTGTGGGAAAACGGTGGGATGTAAAGGTAAAGAATGCCACCACGACCTCTGGCTCCAACTCTCAGAGAGTTTGAAGCAGAGGTGATTCTTACACATGCACTCCTCAAAGGGATTTTGTCCTTTCTGGTCCCTTTACCTAGAGCATTTTCATCCCCCGATCCCTCTCACTGCTGCCTAGTGAACATCTACATATTCTTCTCTCAGTTCAGTCATCATGCCCCTAATTAGTTCAAATTTCCAATTATATCCTGTCATAGCACAACTAAGTCCTTTGTTATTGCACTTAACCCAGATATAAATTGCATATTTATTCTTATATTATTTGATTAATGCCTCTGTCACTCAGAACGTGAGCTACCAAAGGGCAAGAATAGTATGGCTTTGTTCCTCAATGCATTCCCAATAGTAGCACTATGCCCAATATACAATAGGTGCTTAATTACTAAATTCATGAGTGTATACGTATGTGTGTATCTATTAAATGAATGAATATATGAAAAGATATTTCCTCTTGGTCTGCCACTATTTAGACTTCCAAAAATGGAATCATTAATGATTCTATAAATGGTATAATACTGTCCTTTATTCCCTGTAAAAATGTGAAATATAATCTACAAGCTTTTCCTTTTTACATAAGCAACTTACTGAGTCTTACAGGTAAAGGTAGCTTATTAAATTTTAATTGAGTGATGGGCGATAGAATGTGTCAGTGCCATGGTAGGATATTAAAAAGTAGCATGAGCTAGCTGAGAGCTCAAGGAAAGCAGCAGGCACAGTGGATGGCAAAGCTGACCATCTGGTTGTGGTAGAGAAAATGCTGAAATAACAGAGAGTGTTGCTTGCCATAGAGTCCTGTTTAAGCCTAAGTCTACACTATATGCATACTAGCCTCATGAATTCTTTCTTGTTGTTAGCAGGATATTGAATATTAAAGAGTAATACTATAGCTTTAAAAGAAAAATCAATGTAATGGAACTTCTGACCCTAATTATATAATTTTCAGCAATTTGTATCACTTGATTACAATTTGTTGAAAGTTTTAATTCTATTTAATAGTCTCTATTCACCCATATGAAGTCCAAACTGGAAGTTCACAATTTTTTTCTTCAATGAATAATGGAATAGCTTAATCTTAAGATGTTTTGGAAGGATTGCTGGATCTTACCTTGTGTCTGCATAAGAATGAATATTGTATTACTTTGATTAGTTTTCCAATACTGTACCCATAAACATTTACTTGAATACTTGAATATCATGGTATATTACCTTTAATGGATCATATATCTAGAGAATTATGGTCATTTATAGCATAACATAAAGACATTTGTAATTTCCACTTTTTATTGTGAAAATGTGTTTAAATGTCTATGGTTATTTCCCTACTTAATATGAGTTTCAATTATGAGTTTTCAAAATGTTACAAAAACATTAGACCATATGCTTGACGTAAAATTTAAAATTTTTTTTGTGATTTAATATCTGAGAATAATAAAAATAAGAAAATTTACCCAGCATTTTGCGTTTAGCATAATTGTATGTCTGATCACTTTAATATGGTAAGTTAATCATGGATGATGAGATGTTACCAGAATTGATAAAGCTTCCTTATAACAGATTAGGATTTTGACTTAAGTGTTGATAGTAATGTACAATTATACCTTGATTTAACCTACTTAAGAGTTCAGTTATGTTAATTTGACTCTCCTATTTCTAAAAAATATTGCTCAAATGAGTAATTTAAATCAAATTTTTAAAGAAATATAGACTTGCCTCTCAAATTTATTTAAAAATACTTTAATATTAAGAACTTATCAGAAGCTGTGGCTTCAGTGGCTTTGCATATCCAATATTTATCTTGCTATTTTCTTAACAGTCTCCTGAAAAGTCGGTAAAGCTGGACAGCATCCTCAGTATCCATGCTTAATCTGAGTTCCAGATTCCTTTTATAAACCACTAACCTTGTTTCAAAGCTGAATACATCTTCAGATGTAACTACAATTGATACAGAAAGGAGGCAGGGAAATACTAAGCAGAAAAGGGTGGGGTCCCTGGTTAGGGTTCTGCTGTCAAGCGTGGGCCCACCACCATAAATAAGAACATGCACTCCTGTTTTCCTGCCTTAATGTTGCCTTTTCCAAAACCATCCTAGTTCACAATGCCCCCCAATGTGTATCCCTACAAACCCCAAACTCCACTGGCAGAGGGACAGAGTGGCGTGGCAGAGAAGAGAAGAGAAGTGTCTAAATGTCAAGAGCAGAAGAGGCAGCTGGACATTGGAGACTAGAGATGGTTGAACTCCAGGGGAACATTATCTTTCCACTGCATCCCCTTTCCAGCTCCACATCCCACTAAAAACCACTTCCATCACTCAATACAAGCCCACCACACTTCAATCCATTTGTATGAACTGATTCTTCTGGGATGCTGGACAAGAATTTGGGAGGCATTGGGTGCAGGAACCCAAAAAGGCTGTCACATTGTCTAATCATTGAGCAGTTTAACACTTAAGCCATCAGCTGACAGCAAAGCTAAAACAGTATTGTTTGTAACACATGCCCTCTGCCACTTCAGAGGTGGGCCACCCCAAGACACTGCTGCGGGTTGGTACAGGGTTTGTTCCCACCAGCACCAAAGGGTGCTGCAGGTTGGTACAGGGTTTGTTTCTGCCACCACTTGCCCTACCTCCTGTGTGCTCCCCCTCCCACAAGGGGTTTAAGTGCAGGTGCTGAGTAAACAAGCCACCTCTGTCATAAGTCCCATGAGAAGCTCAAGGGAAATTTCCTGTCTCACAATTATAACCTGATAAAATTACCTTGCCATTGTTCCTTTGTACAGCTTTTCTATATGGAAGACACTGCTGAATGGAGTAGCACTCAGAACAACTAGAATTATCCTGGAAAATTTATCCATGTGAATATTCTAACTGAATAAACAGTTAATTAATAACTTGTCTTTATATTCATAAATATCAAACTTTTCTGTTCAGTTTTATGATTTTAAGTTTATGAATATACTTTGTAAACATTCACATATTACCAACTGGATAAACTTACTCTGATAAGGTAATCCTCCAAAACCTCTGAACTCATCCAGTTTCAAGCCAGTCTTAGTGTTAAGAGTGAGAAGAAATCTGATGGTAAGAAAATTGATTTTTCAGATATTGATGGGAGACTTGGGAAGCTAGCTAAGGAGCCCTCTGCAGCATTATTATGACTTCTTCTGTAGCTATTCTTTAATCCTAACATCTTTGTGTTTTCTGGGAATAATTTCCATCTTAATGGTATTACTTAAATGCCGTATGTTAATACTACTACTTAGATGTATTGTGTTAATAATTAAATAGTGGTACTGTCATTCAAATAATTAGTAGCAACATATAGTTATGTTTTAATA
The DNA here is from genome assembly GCF_048565385.1 of Saimiri boliviensis. Lineage (NCBI taxonomy): Eukaryota > Metazoa > Chordata > Mammalia > Primates > Cebidae > Saimiri > Saimiri boliviensis. Next base: position 32,068,226 of record NC_133458.1, read on the forward strand.
GAAAACAATTCTTCAAAAAAAACAATAGTTAAGCACAAGCAAAGAAAAATAATTATATTAATTAAGAGACAACATAAAACATTAGTCAATAATTTAAAATATAAATCATACAGGTTTTCTTTTAGTTGCAAATATAAACCTTGAGGAATATTTTCAAATATAGAAAAACACCAAGAAGAAAATTAATATCCTGGATAATCTCACCCACAGTGATAATCACTAAGAACATTTTTTTAATATAGACTTTCAGGATTCTTCCTCTATATACATACACATTTAAATTATCACAAAAAGACAGTGTTTAATCTGCTCTGTTATATTCATAACAAAGCTTTATAATTATTTTCCCCTCTAAAGTTAAATATCCTATACGTTTTAATAGTTGCCTGCTGCATTTGGTGTACCAACATTCATTTAACCAATTCCACACTGTTGTATAATCAAGCTGTTTTGCAAAATTTTACTACAGTTCATACTGCTGTGATAAATGTCTTATTTGTACATATTTGTAAACATCTTCAATTATTTTCATAGTATAAATTATTAGAAGTAGAGTCCTGGGTCAAAGCATATGGATTATATGGATATTTTTAAGTTTTAAATATGTATCACCTTGCTGGACATTGTGGCTCATGCCTGTAATCCCAGCAGTTTGGGAGGCCAAGGCAGGCAGATCATGAGGTCAGGAGTTCAAGACCAGCCTGGCTAGCATGGGGAAACCTCATCTCTACTAAAAATACAAAAATTAGCTAGGCATGGTGGCACGTGTCTGTAGTCCCAGCTACTTGAGAGGTTGAGGCAGGAGAATTGCTTGAACCTAGAAGACAGAGGTTGCAGTGAACCAAGATCATTCCACTGCACTCCAGTCTGATGACAGAGAAAGACTCCACCTCAAATTTCATATATATATATATACCAAATTTTGACATTTTGTACTAAAGTCACCAGCAGTATAAAAGATGGTACTAAAGTCGAGCTCTCTAAAACCTCAATGGATAATTAAGAATTCTCTGAAAATTACAGATAATGCACACATCCATTTGTTCTTAACATTGACTATATTTGTCAATTTTATCAATCAAAAAAGTTCTAATTTCTAATTATAATGTTTTGTTTATTACTGAGCTTGAACATTTTTCACCGATCATTTGAGTAGCTTCCTTGCTATTATGTCTTTTCTTTTTGCTCTTTGTCATTTTCTATGACGTGAACCCCACTGGTTGCCAACCCCAGTAAGAATGGTAAAGAAATTCCACATACACAACTTCTCTACTGAAATCAGATGAACAGAATCAATGAGTGAACTACTCTAAAAAGTCAATAATGAATGGAGACCTGGTCACATAGACATAGCATAGAACCATCCAGTATGATATTGTACCAGCCTTCACGTACGTGTGTGTGTGTGTGTGTGTGTGTGTGTGTGTGTGTGTGTCATCATCAAAGAAAGTTCATAACTTTTCATTAAGGTTTTGGGGAAAGTGACTTTGATACCATTTGCCTGGTGCCTCTCCAGCTGACTGCTCATAGACCACTGCATAATTCCTATGCAGAAGTACTACATTTTCCCTGAATTTAGCCTCCAGCTCACCTGGCCTACAGCATGCATCTGTTCCTTCCATTGCGCTATGTCAAGTGACAGTCAAGACCTTGAATACCTAACTAGAATCATATGTCAGGTCACTTTTTCCTTCCCTAGCTCTACTTCCCTACCCATGTCCTATTGTCACCAAACGTTGATTGTACTGGAAAAGGAATTTTTCCATCAGACACACCTCTGCGAGATACCTAATAATCTGAGGGACAATTCTAGAAAAATTAGGCTAATCAATAGTATTTACGAGGCGGGTGGATCACGAGGTCAAGAGATGGAGACCATTCTGGTCAACATGGTGAAACCCCGTCTTTACTAAAAATACAAAAAATTAGCTGGGCATGGTGGTGCATGCCTGTAATCCCAGCTACTCAGGAGGGTGAGGCAGGAGAATTGCCTGAACCCAGGAGGCAGAGGTTGCAGTGAGCCGAGATTGCGCCGTTGCACTCCAGCCTGGGTAACGAGCGAAACTGCATCTCAAAAAAAAAAAAAAAAAAAAAAAAAAAAAAAAAAATAGTATTTAAAGCCATGTTAAAATAAGAAAATTGTAGATGTTTTTCTTGACATTTTAATTAGAATCAGTGTTGGTGAGGCAGTAAAGACAAGAGGCACTAAAGACAAGAAAATCTGTTTGAACATTATTGCATCACCCTGCAGGAAAGATCATGAAAATCAGAACCATGACAGGGGCAGGGACAATATAAAAAAAAAAAAAAAGAGGAAGAATTAAAGACAGTGTATATATAGATTTACAAACATAAACTAAGAAAATGGCACCAGAAGGAGGGAGAGAGGAAATCAAAATCAAAGAGAGAAACCAAGGATGATTTAAAGAATATTTAGGTTAACAGTCATCCTTCAATTTATGTATTGTGCACATATATCCAAGCCAATTATTTTTATTCGTGTGAAGGTGATTTCACGTGCTCAAAAACTCTCCAAAAATACCTCCATGACTCAGGTGATATTACACATCATAACACTGATAAAATAAAGAAAACACTGAGAATCTGTTAAAATTTCAAGGATAGCAAACTTTTCAGTCTTCTAATTAAAAATACAGGCTATGGTGCTTTATTTTAAATAGACTACAATTACTATTGTGTGCCTTTAAGTGAATCCTGTTTTACTTTTGACATTTTAGCAAGAAGCTGGTTGGAAACTTAGCTAATTGGTTCATTCTGCCATGGGAGCAGGGCTACCAATTAGAATACAGGCTCTGAAAGCAGAAGGTAGGAAGCAGCCCTCCAAGGTATTTTCCTGCTTACCTGGTGTGGTAATTAGACATAAAATAATTATGTCTCAAAATTATCGCTTCTGACATGAATTAATTTATTTGTATTTAACACAAAGTAAAAATTACCTAACTAGTTAGTGTTTGCTTCTTTGTTTTGGCTGACACATGCAAGAGCCAATAAATAGAATTAATAAAGGAGGGTATTTGCAGAGCAATTTCTATAGTCTAATCAACCTGGTTTCAAATATTGATTCTGCTACTGATTAGCTATCTGACTGTGAATAAGCAACTTATTTCTCTAAGACTCACTATCCTCTAAAACAGAGATGATAACAATATCTACTTTGAAGAGCCACTGTTGAAATTTAAATAAGAGAAGGCATGTGAAATACCAATATATTTAACACATAGTAATAGTCAATAATGATTAGCTATCATTATTATTGTTTATCTAAAATAGTAATTTCCTCTAATAATTCTGGAGCTAAAAGTCATGAGAAGTCTAAAGTAACAGATTTTTTTAATGTCAAAAAACTTATTAGCATCTGTAATGGTTAATGGTTAATTTCAGGTGTCAGCTTGACTAAATTAAGGCATACTCCAATCGCTGGAGAATCATTAGGAGTGTCTGTGAAGATGTTTCTGGAAGAGATTGGTTTTTAAATCAGTGGACTGAGTAAGGAAGAGCCACCTTAAACCAAAAGGAGCAAGCATCATCCATTCCGTTTGGCTGAGGGCTGGAATAGAACAAAAAGGGAAGAGAAAAAGGCAAATTCCTCTCTCCCTCTATCTCTGGGACTTCTCAGCCTCCATGATCATGTAAGCCAATTCCCCTAATAAAGATCCTCTCATATGTCTCTATCTCTATCTCCCCAGAGAGACAGAACCAATAATATATAAGATATAAACAATATATAAGATCACAATATATAGTATTGGTTCTGTCTCTCTGGACAACCCTAATAAAACATCTTGAAGAAGTCCTACCTCATCTTCTCATCATTATAGAAGATTAATTGTGAAAAAAAAGCCAGAATTTTGTACCTTTTTCTCTGTACACATCTTTCATCTTGTGACTTTTCAGCTTCTTCCTTCATGAGGTAGAGACTTTGGCACCAAGAATAAAGAAATGACAATGTGCCAGTTCCAAACCCCAGCCTCAATAACCTTGGACATTTCCTCATTCTCTTTCTTGAAAAAGAACCAGCCCAGGCTGATTAGCTGAAGGTTGAGAGAACATACGAATAAGAGACAAGAAGACTCAACTGAAATAGTCCTATACAAGTCTGTTCCCAACAGTAGAGATTCGTTCTGCCCAGACTAGATCAACAGAAACAACATATCAAGGACTTGTAACCAAAAACATCTATTGCTGTATGTCACTCAATGTTTTAGTTGTTTGTTACACAGCATTACCGTGACAACAGATAATTGTCCATTCTCTGTGTAATATAAGAAACTGAATACATCTTTAATGAAACGAGTGGAGATAAAGACTTAAAAAACATCAAAAGAAAAAAAAAGTAAAAAAACAAGTTACCATTTGAGCACTTAAGTACCTGATACTAAGCTAAATATTGTAGATACATACAAATATATAATACCCTCTACACACATATGTAATCCCATTTAATTTTTATGAAAACTCTTTACAGAAATTCATCAGAAGACAAAGCTGAGGGAATTTAAGTCACATCTAACTTATCACTGTGATCTGTGCTCAGTTTTATGTGACTCCAAAATTTTCTTTCAACTTTTCAGTTTCTGGCTTTCAATATAGATGTATTCATAACTTGAAAAGCCTCTGCATTTCTTAACTACAATTTCATTAACAGATGCTTTGGTCAGTGACTTAGATACAGTTTCTAGAGTAATCATTAATTATTATCCCAAACTGGTTTTGACTTCATCTATTAGAAACTAGGAATCAAAACTAGTAATCCAGATAAAATAAAGTAAAACACTTTCTAATAATAATATACTCTTTTAAAAATAATTAACAAACTAGTAAATTCGAAAGAAATTTCAAATCACATATACAATCTGAGGACAGTTGAAAACTAACTTATTTAATCAGCAATATTTGAAGGAGTGAGTCAAATCAAAGGAAGAGGTATTTCATTGTTCTGTTTTCAGAGTCTTCAGAGAGCAAATTATCTTTTCTAAAAGCATAATGTAATATAAATTTGTAGAAATTATTAGATGAGATAAACATAATGTAAACAGTTGCAAAAAAAAGAATGCACTCCTTTTTCAAAAAGGCTACCTTGAAATTGTATGAGCATAGGAATATTACCATCTAATGCTCCTGAAAGAATTAGTGTCCACTTTAAAGGAAAATTGTCATCAGCTTTGCTGAATAAAATTTCCTTATGCTGCTTATTCCCCAAAGAAAAGGAAAAGTCTGTTTTTCTGTTCTAGAAGCTGCCACTCATGCAGCAGTGAACATAAGCCATCATATGAGTCACTTTCTTTCAGCCCTAATCTCTTTTCACAGTGACAAATGAATCACAGAAATCAATCTCAACTCTGGCTCTGAAAAATTTTCTGAGGGATTTTTATTTGAAGAGAGTCAAGACAGGCAACTTAAAATTTCACTTTAGGTGACAGACAAAATGAGGGTGAGCTCAAGCTTGGAGCCAGGTGTGTCTTGAAAGGGTTCTGGAGTTCTGTTTGGCATAGTGGAAACTACTCAGGCTCTGGAGACAGAATAGATCTGAATCCAAATCCTGTCCCGTGGCCTATTAGCTGTATGAGTGGGTAGATTAGTCAACTTTTGTAGGACTTCGTTTCTTCATTTATCAAAAAGAAAAGAAAACAGTATCTACATAGTAAGATTGTTATCAGTCTTAAACAGGATAATTTTAGACTAAAAAAAAAAGTTCTAACAAAAGCACTGATCCAAAATCAAACAGGCACTAATCAATTCCCACAATTATTTTATATTACTTAGTTTTATTAATTTTGCTTTCTAATTTGCTACTGCCTGCCTGAATATGTTTACTCAATCTCACTAATAAAATGGCTATTTCTCAAAAGCATTGCTTTCTATCTTTTTTTAAAATGCCTCCTTCAGTTCTGAATACTTTAAAGATATTCTGCCCATAGAAGGAACTCAATAAACATAATACATAACTATCCAGCTATGTACTATAAAGAACAGAGTATGCAGCCACAAAAAGAAGGAGTTCACGTCCTATGCAGAGGCATAGATGAAGCTGGAAACCATCATTTTCAGCCAACTAACACAAGAATAGAAAACCAAACACCACATGTTCTCACTCATAAGTAGGAATTGAACAGTGAGAACACATGGACAAAGGGAGGGGAACATCACACACCAGGGCCTGTCAGGGAGGTGAAGGCCAAGAGGAGGGAGAGCATTGGGAAAAATACCTAATGCATGTGGGGCTTAAAACCTAGATGACAGGTTGATGGGTATAGCAAACAAGCTTGGCACATGTTTATCTATGTAACAGATCTGCACATTCTGCACATGTATCCAATAACTTAAAGTAAAAAAAAAAAAAGAGTGAACTGTTTTACAACTATCTATTTGTATAGATTTGGAAGATATTGAAAGGATCACACCAAAAATAAAACAAAGTAACATATGTACCAATGCTTTTTCTGCTCATTAATAAAGTTTTATATTACGTCTATGGTTCTTTCTTCCCTGCAGAACCTAAACCATTGCCTCATGGACACGCTCAAGACACACAATTTGTTTCCCAGTCATTAGTAAGAATTGGTAAGGTAATACCGAATGCCTCAATTGAACTTTTGCTGAATATTCTTGTCTGTCTACTTACTAGACACAATTACTGTCAGGTTAAGAGGCCTTAGTGGTTGCTGAGCTCCTGTTGCTACTCATTAGAAAATTCTGGAGTCAGGGTAATGGAGAATGAAAGTAGTTTATTAAGGTTCATTTTTTTTATGCTGAACAAAATCCCATTATTAGTACGCATTGAGGCATTTCTCCTTATACCAAATTAGCTGTCTTTTAAAAGACATCTATATTTAATGACATTAACTAAAATCAGTGGTTGAAGGAATGCTTGCCAGACTTCTGATGAATGACTGGGTCTTGCTGTAAATAAATTCAATGTCAACATTCCTCTGAGATGAATTTTAATTGACTATTTTTAAATATAAATAATTTTAAATATACAAGCTACTTTTGTGGTTACATGGAATCATCACAATTTTAAGTTTTGGTTTTGTTTTCTTCTGTTCCATTTTTTCAGACCCAGCACAGAAATTATTGTGTGTGTATGTATATGTATTGTATGAGCATACGACTTTAAAATTATTTCAAATTTGTTACGTAGCTCTGGTTTTAAAAACCGCTAATGAGCAGCCTTCTTATACCCAAATCATCTTATGACTTGAAAAAAAAATAAAAATATGTGAAAAAAATGATACTTTTTATTCCTTTTACTTCCAAATGCATAACAAACTTTTCTTTTTAAGATATGAGCATATGAAATGAGCATATCGTTAGAGAGTTATTTGTCAAGCCTTAGGAGCTGCTTTTATTTTAATATTTTGACAATATTTAGCTGTATTGCCTAAAACACTGAGATCATACTTTATTAATATAGCACCATCTTCTGGCAAACACTAGGAAAAGCAGTTGGTTTTATACCAAAAACGTATTGAAATCACTTAGAATTTAACGAAAAATTGATCGTTCATAACAAACGTCTAGAATTGCTCTCTACGGGGCTTTCTTAACATTTTAATGTTACATTAATTTGCTACTCATTAACTTTGACTTCTTATCTTTTCCAATAAGTTTAAACTTAGTGTCAAATTGCTATAACATGGCATATATTCAATTAAACCACACTGTAAGACAAATGTTTGTATATGTCTTTATAGATAATCTAGAACTTTAAATATAAACATATATAATACATGTATATATAAAAGCAAAATATATTTGGATAATCATTTTAAAAAGTAGAACTACTTCTTCCACTGTATTTCAAGTAGAAATTCTATAAATAAGGCCCCAAATATAGAAATTGGTGAACATTAACAGTAATAGGAAAATGATGATCAAAAACGGACCAATTTTCTAAATACCTTTCATTAAAAGTTAAATGCAAACAAAATTTAACAAAATTTTTCGGTATATATGAAAGAATAAGTAAAAAAGCTAGTAATTCCAAAATATCATCATTATAATCATCATCAATGACAAATGCTAACCTCCTTAATGTTAGCAGTTCTAAGGAATCAATTTTAGAAAAAGATAGCTACAATAGAATGACACACAAATGAGATAAACACAATTTTTTTATACATGAAGGAATACAAATTAAACAAATAACAAGTTTAATTTAAAATTCCAAAAAACACTTTTATATGCAATTAGCTATAAGCTAAAAACAACAAAAACAACAGTTCTAGTTTTTGAGAAAAAAATTAAAGATTGGTTCATTAATTCTTTTAGAAGTATAAATTTGAACCATATTTCTGAAGAATGATTTAGCAAAATGTATTCCCTCAAAAAAAGAATTTTTAAAGAAAATGTAGATTCAAAATGTATATATCATCAGGAAATAACCAAGCATATAAGAAATGTGCTAATAAGAAAATCTAAAATTTTTTTTTATTTGGCTGTGTTTTGCATAGGATATCTGTGGAAACAATATAGATGATTTAAAATAGAGGAATATATAAGTGGCCATATTTTTATGTGATAAAATGTTGCTGTTGACACGATGCTCACAAGATATTGTTCAGCAAAATAAAAAATTAAAGAAAACGAACAGAGTGATATATATATTAAGATCCCATGGAAAATAATGAGTGGATGGATGAATTAGAATATTAAAGTTCTAAATATAACAAATTGTGTAATTCCTTAATTTTAAAGCATATAGAATAGAGAAATTAGTTAATGTTTATTAAAAGCCTAAGTTCTGTGGATTCATACAAGGCATAACTATACATAGTATAATCAAGAAATTAAGATTATAGATAAATAATAAAGCAGAGTAGATGAAAAGTATCATTTAAGTAAATATATGTGTCAAAACATTTTGGCTTTAAGCATATGAAACATTATTGAATGTACTGAAGAAAAATATAGGGCAAATTACTGGCTTACACGACCAGGAAGGGCAGAAGTAGAGCTGACCTTAAGGAAAACTGTAAACAGGGACTTGAGAGCAGCTGGTCTTGGACCCTGTTTCTGTCCATGTGACATCTTCATTGTCTAATATCACTTTCTTTATATTGTGGTAGCAGGCCATGGTACTGAGTGGCTTAGAGCTCACACCCGTATTACTTCACAATGAGAACTGCAGTTGAGAATAACATTGTGACTGGTTAAACTTTTGTTATATTGACCTCCTCCTCCCAGGGTGTGGGTTAACATGATTGGCACTTCCTCCTGTTAAAGAAAAATTATTCTAACACTTGCTAAAATGGTAAGGGAGATTTTATGCAGTATGACTGAAGGTGTTATGACTATCACAATAAGGGAGAGATGGGGCTCAACTGCAAATACAGCAAAGACAGCTGGGGACTTAAAGTCTAGGAGAAGGAATGAGGGGGTCAGTGGGTAGAAAACTACTAAAAGGAGACATGAAAAAGATTCCTGCCAAAATTGAGCTAAGCGAGCCAAAGACAGCACCCAGTTGAAAAGCAAGTTCAGAAAATCCTGAATAAAGTTTGTTCTAGGATAGAGTCTTTGTCACACTAAAATCACATTTTTGGAAAAAGAAAAGAGAGGGTATAAAAATTTAATTTGAATTTTAAAGATACAGGATGGGGTTTGAGGAGAGTTGTTTAATTCTTTGTTCTCAGGGTCTTCCAGTTCCTTCCCATCTGCCACTTGAGTAAAAATTCTTAAGAACTGTGCTGAAATCCATAGGAAACTTACAAAGATGTATAAACATGAAAGTAGCATAAGGAAAAAATGGCATTTTATGAAAATTAACACAGTAGCTGTATGTACAATGAGTAAAAGGAAGTAGGACTAGAGAAATGAAAGCTAGTTAGAAAACTAATTTTGTAATTCAGGCATCAGATAAAAAATATATATATATCCAAAACTGTTGTCATTAGGGATGGAAAGCAGAAGGAAAGATTTAAGAAACATTATAAAGGAATAAATATATATACCATATAATTGAACAGACTCTTTTATTATCTTAGTGGAAGTAATTTTAATATGTCATTCAATCAAACTTACACTAATGTCATGCCTTCACGAACAATGACTGCCTAAGACCACTGGGACATCTGCCCAATGCATCTTTGCGTCACCCCTTTGTACCTATCTGCCACAGTGCAGGGGAGGATAATACTGATGATTAAGAAGATACAGCCATGAACATCACAGATACTGCTTCCATCAATCCTCAATTCTTCCATGGTAAGAGAAGCAGTAATACAGTGAGCAAGTCATTATTTGCTCCAGTTTTAATATGATTTTGCTTTCCCTTTGAGATAAAAAACATTAGAGGGAGTTGATTAAAAAGCTGGACTTGAGTGCAATTCTTATGGCATGCCTGAAGAAAGACAGCATAAATTTTGAAGCAGGGACAAGAAGTAGCTAAAATCAAGAATTTGCAGAAATTTTCATATGAGAACATGAGCTTCATTAATCTCTAAAAACCAAGTTTGAAGGGGAATATAATTAACTTTTATGAAAGAGGGAAAGTGACACAGAGGGAATAGATTCTGAGATAGAATAGCATCTATTATGTGCTGGAAAATTGTATATGCTGTAATCTATTCTATTTTGAAAACACAACTAGTTATTATGACATTTCAAATGAAGAAACTTGGGCTCAAAGAATTTCGGGACTATCTAATAATGATTGAATGAAGTAGTGTCCCATAATATATTTTTTAAAAAGTAGCACTTTGAACTTCAGTGAATGGAGACAAGAGGTACTAGAGGTCAAAATAAAATTAACATATAACTAAATGAAAACACAAGGAGAACTCAGATTTATGAACGATACCTGCATAGTGAGAGTAAGTGAATATTTTTAGAGTAGAAGGCTAACGTTTTGAGATTGCAGCAAGGAAAATAATTGAGAAATCTTATAACATCACCTTGCCTCTCTCAGAGGCAGAATTCTAAATATGCTACAGTCTGATACACTTCAAAACAAATATTTATCAAGTACCTGTAATATACTCAAGATAGCTGAGCTCAATTGACTTTTCTAACAAGAAATCACTGTGCATAACCAAACACCATGTTAAAAGTGACTCTTTCTTCTATATCTAATTGCTCTGCTCTTTCCCAGAAACCTGAAACTATACTGTAATGCTATCCACAAGATCCATGCCATGGGACTCTATTATAAATGAAGCCTTGGTACAATGAGATCCTCCTAGTATTTCCAGTGATAAATCCCCTTGGATAAGGTCAAAAACACAACCACTCCATCCTGATTTCTGCATTCCCCACCGTAGTAGTGGAGGGCTCCAGCTTTACATCATAAATGTGAAAGTAAATCCTCAAAAATTTTTGATTTAGATAGAAAACCTAACAATTATTTTCAGTATCACCATGTAATGTCATGCAGTTACTAGTAGCTATCGTATAACTGCATACTACTGTCTCATGAGATCTATGTACCAAATAATAGCTGCCTATCAAGTTGAATTCAAAGCCAATTTCTAATTCATTACTTCATAGGGAGCTTCGAAATATGCTCATTTAAAAATCTGCTACATAACAGCAAGTTCTGTACCACTCTTCTGTATTGTCAGTATAATGTTGCCAAGCATGAGAGTGAAGTATGAATGTTGACACTTAATTATGGATATTAAATTCAGTCTCCCATTTCAGATATATGTCAGATGTCACCATCTTTAAGAATTCATAAATGAGCAGTAATCTTCTTCTAGTAAATGTAATATGAACTAGAAGATGAGAAATACTATGGTAAAACACTCTTCTTTGGTTACACATTTGTAAAATATTCTTTTGCTTCCCAGAAGCTCTGGATCACAGAGCTTTTCAAAATACTTCATCCATCACTATAATGTGGTTACCTCTAGGGGGTGATTTCAACAGTCAAAGGTGAAATGGAGCATAACAGATCATCACTTCTTACTAATTAATGATTTCAATAGGTATGGCTGGTAAACTTGAGCATTTTTCAAAACGAGAATTGCAGTGTCCTATTTTTAGGAGCTGCACAGTCTAAATTACAGCAATACAGTTGTATATGTGTGACTTTACAAAACAGAAAAACACAAAAGGGTGTGCTGATAATAACAGGGATGTTTGGCATCACTTTTTGTTTGTCACTCATATGTTTATTTGCAGGAACTAAAAAATGACTTTTAACTAAAATTATTTTTAGCATTCTTTGACCACTTAAGTGGTTTGCTAAAGGCTAAAAGTTCTATGAAAAGTTAGTTTTGCAATCAATTGTGTCTAAACTTAGATCTCAGCTGCCACAAACATTTTACAGCATCTCTGGAGACTTACTGTTCGTGGCATTCTTGCTGTGAAATCATATTATAGCTGAGGCATTTGTACAACTTTCTGTAATAAATGCCTTTAGACAATGGCCCCAGATCTGGAGATTTTCATACAGAGGGTTCTGTTCTGTAGTGATTTATTGTGTAGCAAGGACCAAGATAATCAAAAGAATGTGAGTTCATTTTCAAGTGAGAGTTAACATTTCAGGGTCCCTAAATCACAGTTCATCTGCTTTTACCAGTCATGATCACGTTTAATAACCCATAGACTATGAAAAGTTTTAAGAAATACATGTATCACACATTGATGACTTATATCACAAATTCATTATTCCTAACACTTTTGTTGCCATTTTATCATTCCTGACTGATTGCATGTTCTGATAGTTTCTATGAAATGTGTGATACCAAATAATAATTATTGACTATTCATCCAGCAGTGGTAGCAAACACAGCCAGGGAAAAATGTGTCCCAGATGATGAATCAGCAAGTGCTATTTAGACTTCCATAATTTCATGTTAATTAGGGTTTCAGCAGTAAGAGAATTTGTGCCTTAAAATTTTTCACTTTCATTGACGTCTTTAAATACTATTAGTGGTTCATTGATTTTTGTAAAAAGTTTCTTATTGATTAATAGAGTTAGCTCATCAGTATAATAAACTTAAAAGCTTTGGCTTTTTTAAGGGGAATTTTCCACTAATAAAGAGTGGCATGGAATTGATTTAATCATAGGTAGAAGTTTTGTTTTATTAGCAGTTAATTTCTTTCCTCAAATAATTCAATTTTATATCCTAGCTTAATTGTACATTTGGGCGTGATACATATAAAGGGAGACACTTCAGGTGGACAAATATCATAGCCAAGCTGTAACCCATAGATGCCATACCAAATACATGTCCATTTTTACTCACATAGTTCAACAGAATTGTGATTTAATCACAAGAGATCATTCCAGTGGCTACACTTGAATACCAACAAAGTGAGATATTACTTATGGCTGTTTCGTGAAACTGCAAACACAGTTCACTAAGCTTTCATATACATTCTAGCTCTTTAATTCAGTCATGCAAAGAACCTAAAGGCATCTGAACTGCTAAGTTGCCTGAAAATACGAAACTGTCTTTCTAAAGAGTATTTCTCTGAAATAACTAAAGTATGGCTTTGGTGTTATTATAGATTTTACTTGGAGGCAGTGAAGAAAAATAACACGCTTCTCATGCTGTTCTTACTAATACAGCTACACCTAGTTTGGGGCTAAGAATATAGTGGACTCATAGTAAATATGTACTAAATGAAACCATTTTTGCATAGTAAAATAGTTTCAGTGATAGAGAGGTATCCCTAGGCCTACACAATTCCATATCCATATAAAATATACATTTACTTTCTCATATCATCACAAAATTTAACAGGATGGAAAACTGACAGTTTCACATAATCAGCTGCATATACTCAGCTAATTTATTGGGTAAATTGCATGAGAATTTGTGATTTTAGGTATTAGAGATAAAATAATTAAACTAGCCCCTAATATCAATGGTCATCCAAGTTTGCAAGAGAAATAATATAATATTTAAATATTTCCCCCAAAACAATTTCATTTCATATTTGGTAATAACATTTCAATTTCTGCTGCTAGGTATTCTGAGAATATGAATCTAGAGGGTTGACTATATAAGTCAGTGCACCAGAAAGACATAATTACAAACAATAAAATTTAAATCTAAGAAGACATAAAATTAACTAAAATACTCTCTATTTTCTCACAGATGCAGCTGTTAATGCCCAGGTACAGTCATGAGTCACAAAATGATGTTTTGGTCAATGATGGATTGCATATAAGACAGTGGTCCCATCAGATTTTAATGGCACTCAAAAATTCCTATTGTATAGTAACATCATAGCCATCAAATGTCATAGCACAACGCATGACTCACAGGTTTCTGGTGATGCTGATCTGAACAAACCCACTGTACTGCCAGTCATATAAAAGTCTAGCTGAGCACATATAATTATGTACAACACATAGTATTTTGTGATAATAAAAAAACTCTGCTATTAATTTTTTTGTTTACTATACTCTTATTAAAAAAATGTTAATTATAAAACAACTTCAGGTAGGTCCTTCAGAAGGTGTGTCAGAAGAAGCTATTGTTATCATAGAAGATTACATCTCTAGGTTTGTTATTGGCCCTGAAGGCCTTCTAGTAGGACAAAAGGTTGAAGTGAGTGATATTGATGATCCTCACCCAAGGGTAGGTCTAGGTTAGTGTGTGTGTGTGTGTGTGTGTGTGTGTGTGTGTGTGTGTACACACACGTGTGCCTTAATTTTTAACAAAACCTTTAAAAAATATTTTAAAAAGTTAAATAGTAAAAAGATCATAGAAGATGGATATAAAGAAAGGAAATATTTTTGTCTATCTATGCAATGGCTTGTGTTTTAAGCTAAATGTTATTACAAATGAGTCACAAAGTTTTGAAAAATTAAAAAATTTTATAAAGTAAAAAAGTTACAGTAAACTAATTAATTTCTTACTGAAGAAATTTTTAAAAAAATTAATAAATTTAGTGTGCTTATAAAGTCTACAGTCCTGCACAGCAATGTCCTAGGCCTTCACATTGACTCAACACTCAACTCAAAACTCACCCAGAGCAAATTCTAGGCCTTCAAGCTCTATTCATGGCAAATGCCTTATATAAGGGTAACATTTCTTATCTTTTTTACCATATTTTTACTATAACCTTTCTATATTTAGATAGGTTTAGATACATACTTAGTATGTTACAATTGCCTACAGTTTTTACTACAGTAACATACTGTACAGCAGTGTAGTCTAGGAGCAATAGGCAATACCATAAAGTCTAAGTGTGTAGTAGGGTATATATGATCTGAGTTTGTGTAAGTATATGCTATGATGTTTGCACAGTGACAAAATTGCCTAATAATGCATTTCCCAGAATGTCTCCCCATTATTAAGCTAGACATGACACACTTGTACAGGATGTCAAATTATAAATGATAGACAGTGTCATACACACTTTAGCATAAATAACAATGAAATAGGAATTAAGGCATGAAAGAGCTCTCAGCCTGTTTCCTCATTATAAAGTAAAGTTGATGTTTCCATATGATTTCTCTGATGTGTGTGTATTTCAACAACATTGAAAACTGTTAAAGATAGGGTAAATTGTCCTTAACATTTTTCACATCCTTGAATATCCAGAGCTATAGAGATACAATCATAAGATAAAAAAATCTCTAAAAACCAGACAATAAAATTTGCTTCATTGATTTATTGTCATATCCCATCATAATTAAGACATTACTTTTGCAAGCCATATGCAATACTTTTAGATTATTTAATATAAAATTGTCATCCTATGCTGTCCAAGAATCCCAAACTCAATTTCTATTTTTCTGCTTCTCTGAATATGAGGTAGAAAATTATTACACTAATCATGAGCCCAGAGTCTTTCTTCACATTTAGTTAATGGAAAACTATAACTGTCTTAGCATATACTGTCTACAGAACCAGCTATGAAGAACCTTTCTGAAGCCTTCTCAATGTGGAAGCATCATTTAGAGAAGTAGTTCCCAACTGGAGGCAGAAATAAGCAGTTTTATTTCTGAAACAATTGTACTTTTTACAGCATCTTCTCATTTCAGACTGATATCTTTATAATCAGAATAATGTTGTGGGTGAGGCAGTTGTAATTTGAAAAAAATCATTTCAAATCCTTCCTCTTTTGGTCACCAAATGAAGAATTAATCAGAACCATTCTGCAGAAACTCTCAAATTGCCTAATAATTCTGAAGCATATTCAAGCCACACTTTACCTTCCACTCACTCTACATTAATTGCAAAATTATTTATTTAAGGGCTTCCAAATAAAATCAATAACAAAATCACTTATAAATCATTGACCTCAGTTTCCACAAACACCTTCAAATTTCAGAGAACTTATTGGACAAATTTGCCTACATACATATCTTGGATGTTTGTAAACTTCGAAAATACTGCAATTGAAATAATGAAGTAAAATTCTCTTATCAAGTTAGATCATACAAAACAATCTTGCTAATCACTGGTTTGGTAAAAGCATGTGCTCAATTATCTTGATATCCTCTCTTCTCTCTCTCTCTCTCTCTCTCTCTCTCTCTCTCTCTCTATATATATATATATATATATATATATATATATATATATATATATATCTGAGTGTGTGTGTGTGTGTGTGTGTGTGTGTGTCTTTTATATTGAAGACACTGCCTCATCATTAAAGAAAACTTATAAACTAATTGTCATTAGAACTAATACAACTTCTCTAGAAGGATGAGAATATTGGCCACCAAGTTGGCCAGTATCAAAATATCAGCATTAAATCACTTGACAATATCAAACTCCCAATGTCTCTGCTTCATTAATAATTTTTCGGCCAGGCGCGGTGGCTCAAGCCTGTAATCACAGCCCTTTGGGAGGCCGAGGCGGGTGGATCACGAGGTCAAGAGATCGAGACCATCCTGGTCAACATGGTGAAACCCCGTCTCTACTAAAAATACAAAATATTAGCTGGGCATGTTGGCGCGTGCCTGTAATCCCAGCTACTCAGGAGGCTGAGGCAGGAGAATGGCTTGAACCCGGGAGGCGGAGGTTGCGGTGAGCCGAGATCGCGCCATTGCACTCCAGCCTGGGTAACAAAAGCGAAACTCCGTCTCAAAAAAAAAAAAAATAATAATAATAATAATTTTTCAGTAAAGAGTAAAGAATTAAGAAAAGCCTGGTGAACAATGAGAACACATGGACACAAGAAGGGGAACATCATACATGGTGGCCTGCCGGGGGGTGAAGGGAAAGGGGATGGAGAACATTAGGACAAATACCTAATGCATGTGGAGCTTGCAACCAAGATGACAGGTTGATAGGTGCAGCACACTCCCATGGCACATGTATACCTATGTAACAAACTTGCATGTTCAGCACATGTATCCCAGAACTTACAGTAAAATAATTTAAAAAAAAAGAAAAGAAAAGATTGGTGCAGATTACAATAAATGGGAGATAAAGATGAGGGATTTTTAATATCCATAATATCTGTCTATAACATTTATAACTTGTCAAAAATATTCCACTGCAAATTTATCTATTCAACACATATATATTGATCACTAATTTTGTACTGGTACCCTGCTAGGCACTGGAGTTACTTCTTCCATTTATTCCTATTTCTAAAACAATCAAAATTAATTAAAATCTAGAACTATAGATAATTCTATATTCTCAGTAAGTATAACACCACCTTTTCCTATAAAATATTTTGCAATGCCATATTCCAAATACTCTATAAGAAGTTAATATCTAATCCTCATTCTCTAAATTTTTATCTGCAAGGATCGAGGATTATCTATTACAATGCAGTTAACATCTTTGTTGCAATGACCATGTTAGTTTCTTAAAGTAATTAATAATTGAGTCATTTTCTGCTCCTAAAAAAAAAACAAAAAAAAAAAAACTCATATTATGAGTTTGCTCTTGCCACTTAATTTATCCTGACTTTTATAGAATAAAAAGTAAAAGTAGGAAGGTATGGATTATAGCCAGATTATAAAGGAATAAATTTTATTTACTTTACCAAAAGGATGTTTGTTCTCTGATAATTTAAAAAGCACTATCTCTCAGCCACACAACGAAATATTTTTTTTTCTTTTGTAACAAAATGGAACTAGGCCAGGCATGGTGGTTCATACCTGTAATCCCTACACTTTAGGAGGCCAAGGCAGGCCAATCACCTGAGGTTGGGAGTTCAAGACCAGCCTGACCAACACAGGGAGAAACCCAGTCTCTACTAAAAATACAATATTAGCTGGGCATGGTAATGCATGCCTGTAATCCCAGCTACTTGGGAAGCTGAGGCAGGAGAATCACTTGAACCTGGGAGGTAGGGGTTGCGGTGAGCTAAGATCCCATCATTGTACTCCAGCCTGGCCAACAAGAGCAGAATTCTGTCTCAAAAAAAAAAGGGGGAACTAAAAATTCTGTGAGATTTTTTAACCAGAAAGACAAGATTAAATTAAAAGGAAGTCTGCTAACACAAATGTACCAGTTTTAGCTTCACCAGTTTACACTGGCTTCTACATTTTGATGCAGTTCTCACTATTTCTTCCTTTACATTCATTGGATTTTTCTCAAATGAATTTAAAAACAAGATAACGATATGAACAAACACTTTACAAAAGAAGACAAAAATGAAGCCAACAAATACATGAAAAAATGCTCATCATCACTGGTCATTAGAGAAATGCAAATCAAAACTACACTGAGATACCATCTCATGCCAGTTCGAATGGCGATCATTAAAAAAATCTGGAGACAACAAATGCTGGAGAGGATGTGGAGAAATAGGAGCACTTTCACACCACTGGTGGCAGTGTAAACTAGTTCAACCATTGTGGAAGACCGTGTGGTGCTTCCTCAAGGACCTAGAAATAGAAATTCCATTTGACTCAGCAATCTCATTACTGGGTATATACCCAAAGGATTATAAATCGTTTTACTATAAGGACACATGCACACAAATGTTCATTGCAGCACTGTTTACAATAGCAAAGACCTGTAACCAACCCAAATGCCCATCGATGATAGACTGGACAGGAAAAATGTGGCACATACACACCATGAAATACTATGCATCCATAAAAAACAATGAGTTGGTGTCCTTTGTAGGGACATGGATGAACCTGGAAACCATCATTCTCAGCAAACTGACACAGGAACAGAAAATCAAACACCGCATGTTCTCACTCATAAGTGGGTGTTGAACAATGGGAACACATGGACACAGGGAGGGGAGCATCACACACTGGGGTCTGTTGGCGGGAAATAGGGGAGAGACAGCGGCGGGTGGGGAGTTGGGGAGAGATAGCATGGAGAGAAATGTCAGATATAGGTGATGGGGAGGAAGGCAGCAAATCACACTGCCATGTGAGTACCTATGCAACAATCTTGCATGTTCTTCACATGTACCCTAAAACCTAAAATGCAATAAAAAATAATATTTTCAGTTAAATAAATAAATAAAATAAAAACAAGATAACCAGAGTAGAAGTAATCTCCTTGAGAAGATTACATAGCAATTACTATGGGGTTAATTACCATTTTTAAGATTATTAAATCACAAATAAATATTTGTAAATATTAATAGATTGTGAATTGACTGCTGGTTTGAGAATGGAAGGACCTGGGAAGGTTTCTGAAGTATGGGCATCTTTCCCAGACTGCAGTTAGCCCCACCCTGATAAGATTCATAGTGTCAAAATAGAGGTGGTTATAGGTATGTGTAAATTCAGACTGAAATCACACAGTATATTCTAATTTTCCCAACCCTCACTCACCTGCAAAACTAAATCAGAATCTCCAGGAAGAGACTAAAATATATATTTTGAGAAAACTCTACAGACTCTCTTTTATTTTACCAATGTTATAATCTCATTTTTTCATTTTTCATTTACATGAAAAATTGGCATCTCTGAGACAGAATGATATCTTAAAATACACAGATGCTGCAAATAAAACATCTCATGGCTGTTCAACAGGAACATAAGGCCACTGAAATACACTAATTTGTCAGTATACATGTAAATATGGATGAGAAAAAATTTGGCAAAAGAGCAAGCATATTCTCGTAAAGAAAATACAACACAGTAAAACATAAGCACAATTAAATGAAGCGAATTATAACACATCAATAGATGACAAGTGTGCCATTGACTATGTCTGCACAGTAACTATAATGTCAATTTTCTGGATTATTAGACAAAATATGCACAAAGCTTTTGGATGATTAATTATGTATATTAAAATCACATTAATTTAACCAAAGTGCATTGAATACCTATCATATATCATGCACTATGATGAACACTGGGTTTACAAAGATTAAAAATAGCATGGCCCATGCATTCAAGAACCTGCCATCTAAACCTCAGCATCATGCAATATACCCATGTAACAAACCAGCACACGTACCCTCATATCTAAAATAAGAATTGCAATTATTTTTTTAAAAATTAGGAGGCTGTATCCTGTTTTTGCTCTGCCCCCATCTCCATCCCCAGTTCACACAAATGCATTTCAAAACCAAATAAATGCTCTTTTTGTATCAGTTAAAAAAATAAAAACTAAAAAAGAACCTGACATCTTAAGTCATTTATTTACTGCATAGGTTTAAATACCTTACAGTTTTTGAAAATCAGCATATGTCTGATATAACATGATTCACCTATGTTTTGTGATGCTCTTGCTTTACATAAATATGCAAAAGTGAAACTTACTTTATACTCTGATATTTTAGCAACATAGAGACAGTAAAAATATATTTTTAAAAGTCTCATTCATGTATTTTTCCTTTTAACAAATATTTATTGAAAGCCTGTTTTGTGCCATGTTCCCTGCCAGGAACTGGAGACAGCAATGAAATATCAGTCTAGTTCTTGTTTTTCAGAACTTCAAATTTATATTTATTCTTTCTTCCCCCAGTAACAAAGCAGTCAGATGCTTCCATCTGCCCAGATCATTCACTTTGTTTTCCTGCTGCTAGAATTTGTCCTCTTTGTCCTGAGACTGTCTAAAGTTTTCTCATCTCCATCAACCTTATTTGGTGTGGTTTCTGTTTCCTTCCCCATATAATCTGACACTCATTTATGGTTAAGTATCAAGAAAATGTATCTTCTTTCTATGTGATCATTGTGCATTTGTGCAATGTCCTTTTAGAAATCATGTAGTCAAACCAAAGTGACTCTAGTGCAAGGGATTTCAAACTCTAAGAAAGTCTAAAGAAATGTTTGAGTTAGTTTGAATATCTACCTATGCAGAATTTTTTCCTATAGCCACCTGGTGTTAAATGCTGTGAAAAGCATTTTGGTATTTAACTGCATTGCCCATCTCACAGTGTGGTGCCCCCAGTATGATGTTCCCCCCCTTCTGTTTTAGAGACTGGCATAGACCTTTGATTGATGAATGCAGTCACTTTGTAACAGGAGTTTTGTTTTTCATCCTTCATCCTGTTGTGTCCTGCTAATCATGTACTAAAATGAGCAGAGGACATTCATCGTTGAAACTACTTTAACAGTGTTTAGTTCAAACATACTTTGTCAAACTGACCTGCTGTCAAGCTAAGCCAGTCATCAGGAATACTTCCTACTAGCTCTGACAAATTTCAGTTTTCAGAATCATTTATTTCGAGGCTACCTTTTAAGAAAAGTTTATAACATTTATGTGCTAGGCACTATGCTACTTTTTAAAATAATTTTATTTTACTTTAAGTTCTGGGATACATGGGCTGAATGTGCAGGTTCATCACATAGGTATACATGTGCCATGGTGGTTTGATGTACCCATCAACCTGTCATCTAGGTTTTAAGCCCCACATGCATCAGGTATTTGTCCTAATACTCTCCCTCTCCCTTTACCTCACCCACTGACAGGCTCCAGTGTCTGATGTTCCCCTTCCTGTGTCCATGTGTTCTCATTGTTCAATTTCCACTTATGAGTGAGAAAATGTGATATTGGTTTTTCTGTTCCTGTGTTATTTTGCTGAGGATGACGGTTTCCAGCTTCATCCATGTCCCTGAAAAGGACATAAACTCTTCCTTTTTTATGCCTGCATAGTATTCCATGGTATATATGTTCTACTTCTTTATATCTGCCATCTCATGTAGTTCTCTTCATGGTCCTATGAGTTAGATTGAATATTTCAATTTTTAGATAAAGAAATTGTGATTAGACAAGATCAGGCATATTCAGGGTGGTAAACCTAGGCAAAACCATTCAGGACATAGGCATAAGCAAGGACTTCATGACTAAAACACCAAAAGCAATGGAAACAAAAGCCAAAATCGACAAATGGGATCTAATTAAATTTAAGAGTTTCTGCACAGCAAAAGAAACAATCATTAGAATGAACCGGCAACCAACAGAATGGGACAAAATTTTTGCAAACTACCCATCTGATAAAGGGTTAATATCCAGAATCTACAAAGAACTAAAACAGATTTACAAGAAAATAAAAAACAAACAAACCCATTCAAAAGTGGGTGAAGGATATGAACAGACACTTTTCAAAAGAAGACATATATGAGGCCAACAAACATACGAAAAAATGCTCATCATCACTGGTCAGTAGATAAATGCAAAACAAAACTACACTGAGATACCATCTCACACCAGTTAGAATGGCAATCATTGAAAAATCTAGAGGCAACAGATGCTGGAGAGGATGTAGAGAAACAGGAACACTTACACTGTTGATGGGAGTGTAAATTAGTTCAACCATGTGGAAGACAGTGTGGCAATTCCTCCAGGATTTAGAAATAGAAATGCCATTTGGCCAAACAATCCCATTACTGGGTATATATCCAAAGGATAATAAATTGTTCTATAATAAAGACACATGCACACATATGTTCATTGTGACACTGTTTACAATAGCAAAGACTTGGAACCAACCCAAATGCCCATCGATGATAGACTGGACAAGGAAAATGTGGCACATATACACATGGAATACTATGCAGCCATAAGAAATGATGAGTTTGTGTCCTTTGTAGGGACATGGATGAATCTGAAAACCATCATTCTCAGCAAACTGATATAAGAACAGAAAACCAAACACTGCATGTGCATGTTCTCACTCACAGGCAGGTGTTGAACAATGAGAACACATGGGCACAGTGAGGGGAACATCACACACTGGGGTATGTTGGGGGATGGGAGGCTAGAGGAGGGACCATGGAGGGCAGGGAGGTTCTTAAGGGATAACACTGGGAGAAATGCCTGATGTAGGTGACGGGGGTATGGAGACATCAAACCAACATGCATGTGTGTACCTATGCAACAATCCTGCAAGATCTGCACATGTACCCACAGAACTTAAAGAACAATTAAGAAAAAAAGAAAGAAAAAGAAATTGTGATTAAAAGAGGCTAAATCTTGGGCCATAGTCATTTAGTCAAAGAGTCTAAAAGTTAAGATTGGAGCAAGTGGAACAGATTTCAATGGTGCCGGAAATAGTTCTTGACAAAAAAATATATTTGATACCACTTATCACAGAGACTGAATTATTTACCTTTAGTAAATAATTCTTTGTAATTCTAACATTATTTTATTTGTTTTTTTTTTTTATTTTGAAAGCTTATACATGTACATCCCTAAGAGGAGTAATGTCTGAAGTTTCAATCTAAATATTATTGGACAATTAGACATATTTCCAGGTAGACTTTTTTGATGAATTTATGCCTTATACCTAATTTGCCTAATTTCACTAAATCTAGTATACCATTTATTATAAAATGTACCAAATCATTTGCATACCACTAAGAAAAAAAATGCCAGTTAACCATGACAATGATAATTTTTTATCATATTAACTTAAAGTCATATTTCAATTTCAGAGATGTTAAAATGTGAAAAATGTGCTTTTTATTGACAAAATGCCATACTATTCCTTTGAACGGGAATAAAGTAAAGAAGGTGGAATTTAGAATATCATTAAAGACTAATTTTACCTGCTTCACCATTTTAATGAAGATTAGTGAAATTACTAGATGCTTTTATTTACACTGGTTTGGGAGACTATAAATTAAATAGCTTTGTTATTGCAGATTTTGGCTATACACCATCATTATATTCAGGGGACTGTAGTTGCTATAATTATGAGCATAATTAAGAAAATGCTAATTTAACATATATATATTTTTAGTATCACTTTGTTCTCCACAATGCAAAGGCAAAGTAGAGAGACAATATTCTGTTTCTCAAAATTTTAACTCTAAAGCCAAGATAGCAAATTGTGTTTGAGTTTAAATAAATAGATAAACCTATCTGTATTCTAATCTCACTCATAAAGTGCTTCAGAGAATATTTTGTATTCAGTTCAGACACAACCATCATTACCAGTGTTGTTCCAAGAATACCATATATGCACAGTACTTGCCTAATCTGCAACATTCTTGGTGTGCTCTGTCTTATCATTGTAAAAGATTTTTATTAACTATCTGAGCAAGATCTCAACAGTACTTGCTTATTGGGAAAATGTATTTTCCATTATCTTTAACAACTAAGAAAACATCTGAGCAGATAATTTTCAAAATAGCTTAAGCCTTTTAGTCGTTGTTGAATTTTGAGTACTTCTAAGACTTGATTTATTAGATGTAAAATATAAGAATTAAATGAAATATAAATGTTAGTATTTCATGATATAAAAGCTGCTTTTTAATGTTCACAATGTATTTCAAAGTGTTCCTTTTCAATGCTTACTTTTTAAAAAAAATATACTTTAAGTTCTGGGACACATGTGCAGAATGTACAGGTTTGTTAACATAGGTAAACACGTGCCATGGTGGTTTGCTGCACCCATTTGTCATCTACATTACGTATTTCTCCTAATGCTATTTCTCTCCCAGCTCCCCATCCCCCAACAGGCCCCGGTGTGTGATGTTTCCCTTCCTGTGTCCATGTATTCTCATTGTTCAACTCCCACTTTTGAGTGAGAACATGTGGTTTTTGGTTTCTGTTCCTGTGTTAGTTTGCTGAGAATGAAGGTTTTCAGATTCATCCATGTCCCTGAAAAGCACATGAACTCATCCTTTTTTATGACTGCATAGTATTCCATGGTGTATATATGCCACTTACTTTTTAAAATTTGTTCAGCTTTCCTTTTTATTTTTCTTCCCCTGCCACTTCTCTTAACTTTACATTTTCTGTCTATACTCTGCTGCAAAGTCTGTATTACTGAACATCTGGGGCTTGGTTGGTTGGTGCCTAGAAGTTTTAGATGAAGATCAAATACACAGAAAATAAATCCCAATGGCTTTTTAGTTTTTCTTCCCATATTAGGAAAAACTAGAATATGTTTCTCTTAAAACGTCAATGACATGTATTTCTCTTCCTACTTAACTCTGATTCAATGATTTGTAAAATTCTAGACAAGTTTCATCAACTGTTAAAAGCTAGTTTTCATAAGCAGTCATTCTTATTTGTTATTTACTGGTTCCTGCATTAACATTTTTGAAAAGCTACCACTTAAAGTCTTTAGAGTAATCAGGATTTTTGGTAGGAGTTTGTCACTGCCAGGTGACTATCTTCAAGTAGTAAATTAAAGATATTTTCCTCACACCTATGGCATATTGGAAATGTACCTGTAAATATGTCATCTTTAAATTAAAATTTCAGCATGTGTTATGGCTTCTTAGTTTGGTTTTAGACTACTTCTTGGACATTGGTAAGCACTATCCTCATTTTCTTTTACCATTCCTTACCTGCTATTTTATGCATCTTACAACTTTATATTAAGAATCTAGAAGAGATTAGTCTTAATTCATGAAAATTTATAGTTATCGAAAAGTTCTTAAAAGCAACACTCGGCTGGGCATGGTGCTGTGCAACTGTAATCCCAGGTACTCTGGGGTGGGTGAAGCAGGAGAATCACTTGAGCCCACAAAGCCAGCCTGGGCAACACAGTGAGACCCTGTCTCTAAAAGAAAGGGTCGAACAACTGAATTCTTTGTTTTACTTTCAGCATTTCAAAACAAGAAAGCTTTTGTCTAATAATTCATTTTAGAAAACAAATTTTAATAAACAGACAAATAAATTAAAACTTCTTTTTTTTTTTTTTTTCTTTTTTTTTTTATTGCATTTTAGGTTTTGGGGTACATGTGATGAACATGCAAGATTGTTGCATAGGTACACACATGGCAGTGTGCTTTGCTGCCTTCCGTCCCCTCACCTGTATCTGTCATTTCTCCCCATGCTATCTCTTCCCACCTCCCCACCCCCCGCCCCTCCCCCATTTCCCCCCAACAGACCCCAGTGTGTAGTGCTCCCCTCCCTGTGTCCATGTGTTCTCATTGTTCAACACCCGCCTATGAGCGAGAATATACGGTGTTTGATTTTCTGCTGTTGTGTCAGTTTGCTGAGAATGATGGTTTCCAGGTTCATCCATGTCCCTATAAAGGACGTGAACTCATCGTTTTTGATGGCTGCATAATATTCCATGGTGTATATGTACCACATTTTCCCTATCCAGTCTATCATCGTTGGGCATTTGGGTTGGTTCCAGGTCTTTGCTATTGTAAACAGTGCTGCAATGAACATTCGTGTGCACGTGTCCTTGTAGTAGAATGATTTATAATCCTTTGGATATATACCCAGTAATGGGATTGCTGGGTCAAATGGGATTTCTATTTTTAGGTCCTTGAGGAATCGCCACACTGTCTTCCACAATGGTTGAATTAATTTACATTCCCACCAACAGTGTAAAAGTGTTCCTATTTCTCCACATCCTCTCCAGCATCTGTTGTTTCCCGATTTTTTAATGATCGCCATTCTAACTGGTGTGAGATGGTATCTCAATGTGGTTTTGATTTGCATTTCTCTGATGACCAGTGATGATGAGCATTTTTTCATATGTTTGTTGGCCTCCTGTATGTCTTCTTTTGTAAAGTATCTGTTCATATCCTTTGCCCATTTTTGAATGGGCTTGTTTGTTTTTTTCTTGTAGATCTGCTTTAGTTCTTTGTAAATTCTGGATATCAGCCCCTTGTCAGATGGGTAGACTGCAAAAATTTTTTCCCATTCCGTTGGTTGCCGATTCACTCTACTGACTGTTTCTTTTGCCGTGCAGAAGCTGTGGAGTTTGATATACTACAAGGCTACAGTAATCAAAACAGCATGGTACTGGTACCAAAACAGAGATATAGACCAATGGAACAGAACAGAGGCCTCACAGGAAATACAACATACCCACAACCATCTGATCTTCGACAAACCTGACAAAAACAAGCAATGGGGAAAGGACTCCCTGTTTAATAAATGGTGTTGGGAAAACTGGCTAGCCATGTGCAGAAAGCAGAAACAGGACCCCTTCCTGACACCTTACACCAAAATTAACTCCAGATGGATTAAAGACTTAAACATCAGACCTAATACCATAAAAACCTTAGAAGAAAATCTAGGCAAAACCATTCAGGACATAGGTGTAGGCAAGGACTTCATGACCAAAACGCCAAAAGCAATGGCAACAAAAGCCAAAATAGACAAATGGGACCTAATCAAATTAAAACTTCTTAAATTCGTTTTTTTGATGTGTGAAAATTACTAGGGCTTCTACAATTTTTTGAGTAATTTTCTCAGCATATAACATCTACTTTTAGAAAGAATAGTGAATGCATTGTTTACATTACTTCTTTTTAGGATTCTCAAAAATTCTCTCATAATAAAGTTTGATTTCAGATTCATTTAGCCCCATGGTTTCTGCCCTACTTTTTCCATATCTATACTCTTAGAAGGGAGCTGCTAATGTTCCTCAAAGTGTATAATAAACCATTGTCAGCTGACAGTCAAAGTAATTATATACTCGAAGCTATTATATGTGAAGCAACTTTGCATTAATACTAACTTACACTGACATATTTTCTGAAATGTTTATTCAACATAAATCCTACTGAATCAATTAATTGTTATACTATGGAATTTTTAAAGATAGTTGCACACTGAAAAGTCAGCAATAATTTGTCTCAAATATATTTCTTTTTTTTAAAACAAATAATAGAATATTTCATGTGGTCAGATTTACAACTGCACAACTCATAAGCGAGCTCTTATCTAACCTTAGTTCATACCTTAGCAGATACCCTGTGCTTACTGGCAGGGTAGGCTTTTGGGGAAAACTGTATCTCTATACCCCTGTTCCTCAACACTGTACCCAAGATATTACAATGAAGAAAGATAATCTCATAGAAATATTTCAAAATAAAAGAAAAACTTTAGAAACATTGATTACAGATCAATCATCTGTTTTACAAATGAAGTAATGTCAGGCCTCTCCCTCTTACCCATAATGAATTCTATATTGTTAGCTCCTCCTCATCTAAGAAAAAAACACATTAATTGAAACCAAATCTTCATGTGCAGTATTTTTTTCTCAGAGGCATTTATTAAGCATTGAAAATCCAGAGATGAATAAGTATGGTTCTCTGATTTGAAAGATCTGTAGTCTAGTTGGGGAGGAAAATGACAACAATCCTTCACTATACTGATGTTATAATAAATGTTTATGTAACATGTCAGAAAGCACAGAAAGTGGAAAGACTATTTACCAACCAAACTTAAAAGAGTAACTTTTATATCTAATCTCTTTTTTTCTCCGACTTTGTTTGCCTTTTAAATAAATACCATTTAAATAGTGGTATTTTGAAATTGATTTTTTTTGTGTGCTGTGCTGTATGGCATTTCATCAAACAATTTATTGAATTTATAATAGAAGGCACATTGATTCTAGTATTCCCTTATCTAATAAATCCATCATTACATTAAAGATGAGTAATCGTTATACTTTTTAAAAATACATTTTTGGTATTTACTTATTTTTTAGACATTTTATTCCCAACTGTCCACACTTCAGTAGTATTTCTTGAGTCACAAATTTAAGTCCATCTGTAAGTAATATGGCTCAAACTTATGAAAAGTTTATACTTTTGAACTACAACCATACCAAAAAGAAAAACTTTCAGTCTAAACTTTTCAGTGCATTGAATCTAAAATGGAAGTTGAACAGGGTTTTATAATGGTGTTTCTATTAAAATAACAAATGTGTGATGGAGTAACTCTTAGTTAAGCTTTTATTTTACCTAAACTCTTACTTTAGTATATCCTACAACATACAAACCCTTTTTTTAGTGTACAATATTAAAAATCATTATGATAAAAAATAAAAGCAACTGAGAAACTAATAAATACATTGTTTTTCATAATTTTTTATTCATGTGAATCATTTAGTCTTCAGAAAAATGTGAATTATTATCACAATATTAAATATATATATATAGAGAGAGAAATGTATTCTGAAAATTTAAGAGATTTGTCAAGAATGTACAATATACTGACAGCCTAAGCAGAACTTCAAGTATTCTATTTTGAAATTTCATAGTAGTATATTTTCTAATCTAAAACATAACAATTTTACCTCTCAACATTTCCATTTATAATTAAATATAACACAAGTATGACTCTAAATTTCACTATATTGTAATACATATAAAAGAAATTTAAAATGGGAAGATTATTATACTTAATCATAAACACACCAAGCATTCATACAAGTTGCAATAAAATCTTTACAACAAAGACCTAGAAAGAAGAGAGTGTATGCTATATGGACTGAATATTATTGGCTGTGAGTTTACCACTAACAATTTCACATGCCTATAAGTAAATAGTAAACTGGCCTGCGATTAGAACCAAAACTTAGTTCTATCACTAATGGTGTGATCCTGGACAAATGCCTTAAGTTCTCTGAGCTTCTGTTCCTTCTCTGTAATATAATAATATATTGCACATAGTACTCTGGTGGAAGATGAATGCTAGGGAAAATATACAGGATGATAGCTGGCATGTAGCAGGCATCTAATAATTATTAGCTAATATTAAATTTGTTCTAGGAAAAGCTGTTAGACTTTAAATTATTTTTAAAGTTGTTAACACCATTTTTGATAAGACAATCCAAAGTTCAATTTTAAGACATTATGCATTTGTTCTGCCTATAAATGTAAAATAACTGATTAATTTAACAAAGTATTTTCCCTTTAAATAATAAATGTTTAGAGCTTAGCTGGAGGCTAGTCAGTGGTGTATTCTGTAAGGTTACAGGAATTAAAATTTTACATCAGCATCCTTAAGTTTACAGTCAATTGGAAAGCTGTTTGTCAACAAGACTACCAAGGCAGTCATGATTTGAGAGATCAAGATCTAAAGTAACAGGAACTACAAAGAAGTGAGTGTAATATACTAATACAATTTCCTCTGGAGATATTTTCTGATAACTAATCTGAACAGGCATAAGAGGGAAAATCAAGAAAATTTTTTTTAAAAATCTTTAAAAAAAACTAAAAAACTATGCAGAGATTTTGACACTCTTATAATTCTGGGGTTATTAAAATTGGAATTTGGGAATCTCCAAATAGGAAGAGGTCTATGGGAAATATGTAAGGCTTTTAGTTAAGATCTCCAGAGGACTGTTCTCTACTGTAGGGGCAAACTGGAATTAGAACAGCTCTTAAAAAATCTGAAATTATTTCAATTCATATATGGATAAAGGTGATCTTGTTGCCTACAAGAAAATTAAATCCTCTCTGGAGTCAGAAAACATCATGTCCAGCATCTACAACTTTTCACCAAATAGGATCTTTGAAATAACTGATTAATGTGTTAAATAAATAGATAAGAAAATGAAAAATTTTACTCAGAAACAAATTAAAAATAATCCATTAGAAATTTTAGAAAATAAAAAACACAATAAATTAAATTATAAAGTATTTATTTTATTATACTTTAAGTTTGGGGGACATGTGGAGAATGTGCAGGTTTGTTACACAGGTATATATGTGCCATGGTGGTTTGCTGCACCCATCAACAAGTCATCTGCATTAGGTATTCCTCCTAATGCTAACTTATAATAGTGATGTTTAATTAATGATTAGACACTGCAAAAAAGAACATCATTAGCTAGGAAACAGATAAGTAGAAAAACAGATTGAAATACAAAGTTAGAAAAATAATTTTAAAGTACATAAAGAAAATGAGCTTCATAATTGAAAATATCTAATGCATAAAATTGGAGTTCAAGAAGGAACAGAAAGAAACAATATTTGAAAATATATTGGGCATAGAACTCTCCAAGACAGATAAAACCAGCCATCAACATCAACCTGTAAAAGATATCAAAAAGCTTTAAGATCAAAGAGAACAGAGAAAAAACACACATAGACACGTTGGTGTATACTTGCTGAAAAAGGAAACATAAAAGAAGGTAGAGGGGCAAAAAGAACATTAACAGGAATAACAGACAATAAGACTGCAAAGTCATTTGAGGTGACATAATGTAAGTTGGAAGATGATAAAATGACAGCTTTAAAATACTGGGGAAGAAAAACCAATCTTAACTCCTACAGCCAATGAAAAATATGCTTAAAATTACATCAGATGAGAAAATTTTCAGATAAACATCTGAGAAAACTCTTTTCAAGGAACACTGTAATAAAAGATAAAGTATAGTATAGTATAGAAGCATAGTAATGTAAAAGGGTGACTATGTTTGGAGAGATTGGAATAGAAATGAGGATATATCTAAATGAATATTCACCATTCTGATCAAAGTCTTCTGGAGTTTGAAGTGTATGTATGTGTAAACACACACACACACACACACACACACACACACATATACATAGATATTTGTACGTGAATGTAGATTTGCATATATGTATATGTTTATATTTGTATGTGTATATGTACATAATTAAAATATATAAAAACAATAGCACAAAGCTCAGGACTTAGACAAATAGCATTAAAATATAAGGTTATTGTATTGTCCAGAAAGTGGTAAAAATGTAAATAAAAAGTGAACTGTGGGCCAGGTGTGGTGGCTATTGCCTGTATTCCCAGCACTTTGGGTGGCTGAGGCAGGGGGGTCACCTGAGGTCAGGAGTTTGAGACCAGCCTGGTCAGCATGGTAAAACCCTATCTCTACTAACAATACAAAAATTAGCCAGGCATGGTGGTGGGTGCCTGTAGTCAGTCCCACCTACTCAGGAGGCTGAGGCAGAAGAATTGCTTGAACTGGGGAGACAGAGATTGCAGTAAGCTGAGATCACGCCACTGCACTCCAGCCTGGGTGACAAAGTGAGACTCTGTCTAAAAAAAAAAAAAAAAAAAAAAGAAAGAAAGAAAAAATGTGAAATGTAGAAACTTCTAAGAATATCACTTAAACAATAATAAATAAATGTGTATAATTTTAAAGTTAACAGAAGAATAAAGAAATCCTTAGAAATTATGTGATTATTCTAAAAGAAAATAAGAAAAAAGACAATAAATTAACAAAATCAAACAGAAAAATAGGGGAGTTCTCACTTGGGCAGCACATACACTAAAAGAAAAATTGGAATGAAAAATAAGGGGAACTATAATAGTAGATTTAAATCCCCAATACTTCAATACTTATATTGACTATATGAAGATTAAATTGACTGTATACTCCAAATGTTTTTAAACTATTGTCAGGCTCGATAGAAAAACAAAATCAAACTACACTGTTTACAAGGGATACACACTAAGTATGGAAAGACAAAGGACAGTTAAAAGAAAAAGGATTTTTTAAAACATTTGCCATGTAAAGGCTATCAAAAATAAAAAGCTGATGCTAATGTGAGACAAACTATATTCAAGAGAAGGTAAAAAACTAGACAAACCATGGAAGTAGAGAGTGGAATGGTGATTACCAGAGACTGGCAAGGTTGAAGTAGATGGAGGTGGGGAGAGATGTTGATCAAAGAGTTCAAAGTTCCAATTACAATAAACAAGTTCTGATGATTTATTGTATAGCATGGTGACCACAGTTAATAAAAATGTATTGTATATTTCAAAATTGCTAAATTTAGGGAATTTTAAATGTTTCTCACCACAAAGAAATGGTGTGTGAGGTAACTCATATGTTAATTAGCCCTATTTGATCATTCCACAATGTATGCATGTATTAAAACATTATACTCTACTCCACGAATATACACTATTATTTGTCTATTAAAAATAATTTTTAATTTAGGAAAAGAACAACAAACTAAAACTTAAAAAAGAGAAAGTAATAAAACTAAAATAAAAAATCAATGAAATGGAAAACAAACATACAATAAATAAAATCAAGAACAGTACAATCATGGCCCATAAAAAGACTAATAAAACGATGAAACTTTGGTAAGACTACTCAAAAAAGAAGAAGAAAAACGTACATGGAAATGAGACATTACATATCCCACAAACATTAAAAAACAGTATCAACTTTATGTCAGTAAGTTTGAAAATGTAAAGAAATTGGAAAAATTCTTTTAAAAACTCAATATCCAAAATCTCAATAGGTCTTTGAGAAAGTAAACAAACTCATAATATAAAACTTAAAAAATAACAAACAGGCCAGGCATGGTGGCTCAGTCCTGTAATCCCAGCATTCTGGTAGGGCGAGGCAGGTGGATCACCTGAGGTAAGGAGTTTGAGATCAGCCTGGCCAATATGGTGAAACATTTCCACTAAAAATACAAAAATTAGCCAGGGATGGTGGCACATGCCTATAGTTCCAGCTACTCGGGAGGCTGAGGCAGGAGAATAGCTTGAAGCTGAGAGGCAGAGGTTGCAGTGAGCCGAGATCACGCCACTGCACTCCAGCCTGGGTTAAAGAGTGAGACTCCATCTCAAAAAAAAAAAAGAACAAATAGCTC
Source organism: Saimiri boliviensis (assembly GCF_048565385.1). Lineage (NCBI taxonomy): Eukaryota > Metazoa > Chordata > Mammalia > Primates > Cebidae > Saimiri > Saimiri boliviensis. The sequence goes on from NC_133458.1 coordinate 32,101,845, forward strand.
TTACAGTTTTGGATTTTCATGCATGTAATTATGTCATCTGGAAATAATGACAGATTTTTGTTCTCCATTTCTAATACATGGAATTTACGGCATATTCCTCTGGCTTCCAGTATCATGTGGGGCTTGTTTCTAAAATAAATATTTTTTAACAGACTTTTAAAATTTTTTTAAATTTTTCTATTTTTATCTTAGATTCTGGGGGTACATGTACAGGTCTGTTGCAAAGATATATTACATGATGCTGAGGTTTGGGGAATGACTGAACCTGTCACCCAGGTAATGAGCATAGTACCCAATAGGTAGCTTTTCAGCTCTTTCCCTTCTACCTCTATTACCCCTCTAGTAGTCCCCGGTGTCTATTATTCCCATTTTTATCCCCATGTGTATGTGTCAGTGTTTAGTTCCCACTTATTAGTGATAATATGATACATTTGGCTTTATGTGTCTACATTAGTTCACTTAGGATAACGGCCTCTAGCTACATCCACATTCCTGCAAAGGACATGATTTTGTCATATGACTGTACAGTATTCCACGGTGTATATGGACCACATTTTCTTTATTCAATCCACCATCAATGGGCACCTGGGTTGATTCCATATTTTTGCTATTATGAATTGTGATGAGCATATGGATGCACGTGTCCTTTTGGTAGGGCAATTTATTTTCCTTTGGGGATTTACAAAGTAATAGGATTGTTGGGTTGAATGGTAGTTCAACCTTTAGATCTTTCATAAGTCTTCAAAAACAGTTGCTGAACTAACTTAACTTACATTCCTACCAACAGTGTTCTCTTTTCTCCACAGTCTTACCAACATCTTCTATTTTTTTCCTTTTACACAAATCCATCTGACTGGTATGAGATGGTATCTCATTGCGGTGTTGATTTTAATTTCTCCGAAGATTTGTGATGATGAGCATTTTTTCACATTTGTTGGCACTTCTATATCTCCTTACGAGATGTGTCCATTCATGTCCTTTGCTCACTTTTTAATGGGGTTACTTGTTAATTGCTTGTTGATTTATTGCAGTTCCTTATAGATTCTGGATATTAAACCTTTGTTGGATGCATAGTTTGAGAATACATCTGTTAACTTCCTTGATAGTTTCTCTTACCATACAGAATCTCTTCAGTTTAATTAGGTCTCACTTATCAGTTTTTATTTTTATTGCACTTGCTTTTGAAGGTTTAGCTATAAATTATTTTTTTAACTTTTATTTTAAGTACAGGGGTACATGTGCAGGTTTATTACACAGGTAATCTTTTGTCATGGGGGTTTGTTGTACAGATTATTTCAACACACAGGTATTAAGCCTAGTAGCCATTAGTATTTTTCCTGAACTTCTCCCTCCTCCCACCCTCTACCCTCCAAAAGAGCCCAGTGTGTGTTGTTCCCCTCTACATGTCCATAGGTTCTCATCATTTAGCTGTCAGTTAAAAGTGAGAACACGTATTTTCCATTTTTTCTGTTAGTTTTCTAAAGATAATGGTCTCCAGCTCCATCTAGGCCCCTGCAAGGGAAATACTCCTGTTCTTTTTTCTGACTTAGCCATAATTCTTTGCCAAGGCCAATGTTGAGAAGGGTATTTCCTGGGTTTTCTTCTAGGATTTTTATAGTTTGAGGTCTTATATTTAAGTCTATAATCCACCTCTAAATAATTTTTGCATATGGTGATAAGTAGGCATCCAGTTTCATTCTTTTAATCTCAATCGTAGTTAGAGAGTCTTCAGTAAGACTGCTCAGAAAACATATGTCTCCTGAAGTTAGGTGGGGCATGACTGACTGGAAAATGTCATGGGCAGAGACACCAGACAGCTGTGCCAGTGGTACAAAATGAACAAAATAAAAGGTTACTGCCATGCTAGGCATTACTTACATCTGGTGTTTGCTTGTGGTAAAAACAAACAAACAAACAAACAAACAAGGGCACTAGTGTTTCTAACGGATCTGTAGCAGAAAATGTGAGAGAAAACTCAACTGAAGCCATTGTAGATGCTCTATAGGGAAAATAATGATAATGATAATGATAATGAATTCTTATACCATGGTTCTGTGGGATAGATAGAAGGATAGATAAGATCATTTGATAGGTATATAGATAGAAAGTTTCCTCTCAGCATATCAATGAAAATAAGTTCTACTTATTATCACCCCCATTTTCAGGTAAAGAAAATGAAGCAAGAGATATTAAAGAAATTTGCAAGGTCACACAACTAATAAGCACTAGAACCAGGATTTGAACTGCAGCAGCCCATTTCAGGTTTCTTAAGCACCACACTATACTGGATAAACAGAGAAAGTTTAAGTAGACCACCAGAAAACCAGGAAATGGGTAGTAGGAAGGTAGAAGACCAGTGAGAGAAAATTGCATCATCTGCATCATGAGAATGTATGAAAGTGCACATGAAAAAAAGAGCTTTAAACATCTACTAGGCTCTGAAACAGAAAGTTAACTCAGCCCAAAGAAGTCTTTTTTTTTTTTTTTTTTTTTTTTTGGTCTCCATTTTTATCCCTTCTGTCATTTTCAGTTTGACTCTAGAGGATCTTGGAATAAAATATTAGGCTCTTTAGTTTTTCTTTATTCACCCACATGCTTTAAGAAAAAAAACATGATTAGTTTTTAAGACAGCTTAACTCATATTTGTCAGACTACTCTCTTATTCTAAGAAGGATTCACATTACTACTTGCAGTTCAGCATAATTTGCAAATTTCTAGAGTCAGGGGGTGTGTGTGCTCAGTTACAAAAAGGATTATATTTGGAAACTCAGGATGAATGAGAAAGAGGATGAGTTTGTGGTTCTGATTTCTTCCTCACAGTTTTTTCTGTGCCAGACCAATTAAATGAACAATATGAGTTTTGATTCTAAAAATAAAACGCATGCATTTACAGTTGCCCAAATATGTTTTCATTTTCACACATAAAAGATATACTACAAGGATTTAATTATAACAAGATTTTGACGTTTGTGGCATAAATATGATAGGATAGTTAATGTTTGTGTACCTTCTCTAAACAAAAAAACAAACTAAAGGACCCAGCAAGCCAGCCTGAATGCTATCCAATAGCTGTCACGCTGGAAATCTGTCATATGGATTTCATAATAGCAGTCATTAGCTGGCAACTCTTGGATCCATCAGGCAAAAACGATGCCATTCCTTGTAGAATTTGGTAGTACAGAGGAGAAATGCTGGGGAAATTAATGCAGTCTTATGAAGGTGATCATTGTTAAAGAAAATAAAAGGATTAATAGCAGCTTGTAGTGTGAAATGTGCAATTTACTGCAAGAATCCATGAATGAGGGCCTAAAATATTACTTTCAAAGGGATAATACAGAAAGCCCTCAACAGCTGTCTTTACTGCATTCTATAAATGTTTTAAACTTCCAAGTTTGGCTAGTGCAAGTGTTAGGCAGACAAAGACTGGCAGGATCCTGTTGGGAAATGATGCACAATGAAGTAGTTACTAAAATTAAGAGCAATGACATTAACCAACAAGGGTTCTCTAAACAAAGCATTTTCTAAATTCTCTTGGAATGTCAGCCAAAATACCACATGTTACCTGAAATCTTCTAACTCTGCCTATTAACTATTGAATCGAAAATTCTTCACAGAAACAGAGTATTTTTAAAAGACGCATTTTCCTCTTTTTCCTGCCTCTGAAAAATAGTTCTAAAAGATGATAATAAACGCTATTTGAAATACGATTTGTTCCTCTGCCATTAGGGTTTTAATAGATGAATTCTGTTTGTAGATTGATAAAATGGAAACAAAGTAAGGGGACTCATTCATCTGTCAATACCTAGCTCTCTTGTTCTCTCATATATATATATATATCATAATGAACAGTGACTTCAGCTTGGAACACTCTTTGATTTGAATCTCAGTTTAGACATACCTTCCTCTAGAAATATTCTCTTGATTCTTCCAAATATTAGAAATGTATGAGATAATTTTTGTTATTTTGTTTTTATATGTCCATAAAGTAAATTGGGGCTAATGTTGCCCCAATTTTCATTTTTTTAACTTTTATTTTCAGTTCAGGAGTACATGAACACATCTGTTACATGGGTAAACATGTGTCATAGGGGTTTGCTCTACAGATATTTCATCACCCAGGTATTAAGCCCAGTACCCATTAGTTACTTTTCCTGATCGTCTCCCTCCTCCCACTCTACACCCTCTGATAGAGCCCCGTGTGTTGTTTCCCTCTATGTGTCCAGGTGTTCTCATCATTTAGCTCCCACTTATAAGTGAAAATTTGAAGTATTTGGTTTTCTGTTCCTGCATTAGCTTGCTAAGGATAGAACTTTTGATGCTTCCTAAAATGTAGGATTTGTGTAATGATACATCAGAAGACTATAAATGCTTAATATTCTTAATGTGCTTTTATAATATCCTGTATTTCTTCTCACATAGTACTTAGCACATGCTGTATTGGATGCATTTATTTAATTTTTTCCTTCTCTCATCTTATAATTGCTGTGAAAGCAAGTATCTGGTTTTATGGTTCACTGTTCTATTCTTAGGACTCACTGATATACAGTAAGCTCTCCATAAATATAGGGAAGAAAAGAATAAATAAATTCAAATTGAGCATATATACAAGTTCACATAGTAAAGTTCTCACTCAGAAAAAAATTAAAATTTTGGACAGCATATAAAAATAAAAAGTCAACCAAAACACCAAAAATCAGAGAAAGATGGCTTACATAAACCAAGTGTTTAGAAGTTACTTTAAAAATGTGGAAAATAGCAATGAGTTGTTAACAGTAGATAAAGAACATTCAGAAAGTTAATTCATAAGCAATATGAAAATTGTACTAGTTATGTTTCATAATTTTTTAAAATATTAAATGAAGCCATCCATTTTGTAAAGGAAGTCAAAGACAGAAATGCAGGAATCCAGGAAAAAGACAGTGAGTGAGACAACAGAAGAAATTAGACACGATCTGTTAGAATTTGGGGAAGAAGTAGAAAGAAAGAAAAAAATGCAAAAATAAAGACAAAATTTGAAGAAATGCAAAGAAGAGCAGAAACACATAAAAATATATAATAGAGGGCACAGAGAGTAACAATTTAATTTTCAAACATGAATAATGGAGATTAAGACACAAATAGGAACAATTAGAGAGACTGTAATAAATATAGAAGATGAGCAAAATAAGCCAATATATGCCTAATTGGAGTCTTGAATAAAATCAACAAATTTTTATACAATTCTTGAAAATTTTTATTTAATATACATACTAGAAGAACACATAGTCAGCTAGAGAAGTGACCCAGAATGATTAACACTGAGCTATAGACTAGTCAGGTTATTAGACTTTAACAATACAGAAACAAGTAGAAGGAAAAAAAATAAGGTAGGCTTCAAATTTCTCTGTAGCCATAGAAAATACCAGAATAGCATTGAGCAATATCTAAAAGATAAATAAAAGAAAATGCCTAAGCTCAGGCTGTATTAAAACCAGATATAAAAGATGAAGCCACATTTTGTAGGACAAGCTGCCCTACAAGCATAATGTACAATAATTCTAGAAATATTGTTTCTATGAACATTCTTGAGGATCTATTTAAGAAATTGCCAAAGAAATCATGAGAAAAAAAAAAGTCAGTGAGACAGAAATAACCTAATTATGGAACTTTCACTAAAATGAAAATGGAAATTAAAGTGGTTTGAACCACACAATTGCAATTTCCATGGTTTCTTCTTTCCTCCTGCATTTTTGCATTTTCATCTGGAGTTTTTTTCTGCTTGAAGACCCTTTCACGTTTTCTTTGGTGATGTGTTACTGATTACAAATGTTCACAGTTACTGAACATCCCAAAACTTATAGATTTCATTTTCATTCTCAATGAAATTTTTCACTCAACAAGGCATTTTTGATTAGCATTTTTTTCTAGCAACAATTTATCTGCCAGTTATCACTGCCACTTTTTTTTTTTTTCCCCAAGACACAGTCTCGCTCTGTCACCAGGCACCAGGCTTAAGTGCAGTGGCATGATCTCGGCTCACTGCAACTTGCCTCCTGGGTTCAAGCAACTCTCCTGCCTCAGCCTTCCAAGTAGCTGGGACTACAGGCACTCATCGCCATGCCCAGCTAATTTTTGTATTTTAGTAGAGATGGGGTTTCACCATGTTGGCCAGGATGGTCTCGATCTCTTGACCTTGTGATCCACCTGCCTTGGACTCCCAAAGTGCTGGGATTACAGGCGTGAGCCACCATGCCGGGCCATCACTGCTACTTTTAAATTCATCTACTTTTGACGTTTTCTTATATTTCTCTTAAATTTGTATTACCTGTTTACATCCATCCATTTCCTCCTCAGGATCAGGGGCAGCTGCCTTTTTGTCTTCCTTCTGCTCAGCCTGGGGCTTCTGCTTCTCTTCCTGTGAACGCTGCTTTTTCTGTAGTGTGTCCTTTTTGGGGTGGCTCTTGGCAAACTTTTTAGCATCCAACTGGGCCATCTTCTCACAAAGTTTCACTTCCCCCAAGACAGCCCGGAACCAGGGCTGGTTAATGTAGGTGAGGAACCAGCAGTTATAATATACATAATAAATATATATATATAATATATCATATTATTTTAATATTTTAAAGTATATTACAAAATATTGTATGTGGAATTATATAATATATAAATTATATTTAGATATGATTTATATTAGTATATATGATATATAATCATATATAATAATGATGTATATTATTTTATATATATAATAAAAATATACTACTGAATTGGGAAAGGCTTGGCAGAAAGAAGGTTCTATGATCTGCTTATAGAGTCAAAACAGAGTGCAGATGACTGTGACGTCAGCCAGTCCCTCCTTTGCCCACGGAGAAGTCCTTATCTTCAAGTGGGCATCCAGCGGCCCCAGAATTCTCCTCACTTCTTCCTTTGCATTCTGAGTGGCCTGCTTGTTGTGATGCATGATGTCCATGACGGGGAACATCCAGGTACCAGCTGGGGGCACTATATCGCTATCAGCCAAGCTCACCCACTGCACCACCTGGGCTGCTGCTTCTGGGGTACTTTCCCACAGCACCTCATTGCTCACATAGTAGGTAATGGCATTGCTCTCAAACACACAGAATCCATCTCAAATGCTGGAATCCTGCCAGCAGAAAATCTGCGGAGAAATTTAGGGTGCACTTGGTTTGGCCAAAGTGGAAGTGTGTTTGTGCCGACAATACATGGACCTAAGTCTCGCTGTACTGAGCAGCAATGAGGGCCTTGAAGACGCTCCAGTTTTCAGGACATGTATACAGGATCCCAGCTGCCATGCTGATTCTTCAAAGAAAGGGGCAAGAAGAGATGCTTTTTGATGCTTAAGATAGAAAGCATCTATATTTATTGAAAATATATATTCACATGCATAGAACAGACATGTAAAAGAAGCTCAGCAGAGGTTACTTCCTGAGAGGACTGGAGGACTTAGAATCTACAGTGAGAAGAAGACTAATATTTTACTATAAATGTTGGTCTTCGTACTGTTTGAAAGGTTTACTATGTGCATATGTCACATTGTCAGTTAAAAGAAGAGACAGAGCAAATCCTACCTATCCTGAAATGTGTGTTTTGTTCCAGTTGGCAAGGAATGGCAAATAAAGGGAAGAAAGCTAAGGCCTAAATTGTCAATATCACAGTCTTGCAAATGGCCAGCCCTGTTTAGCAAAGAAAGCATTGCAGATAATTTATCAACATCAAAATATGTATTTTATCAATGTTGTATCTATGCCTTTGGAGAATAATATATTACAAATCAAAGTGCAGTATGTACCATTTTATTTGAATTATTTTACTTATTGATTCATTTTAGAAAACCCGTGTGAAATGTGCTTCTACATAGTATATGACTGTGTTAGTCACTTTATTAATAGAATAATTGCACCATGCTTTTTTTATTCATGTATTGCTACTCAAAAGTATTTCTTTGAAAACAATACTGACTTTTTGATCCTCATAATTCAAGTCTTGTAATCATTCAACATCAAATAGGGAGCAAGTCTCATCAGTTTCAAAGGTACACTGAGATTGTATGATGAGATACCATTCTAAAATACTGTTTCAGTTGTCAGATAAACACCTGTAAAGAGAACTAGTCTAATTATGTATTTCAAAAGGACTTCTTTTAAAACCTGAAATCTGAAAAACAAAACAAAAAATGACAAAAAACAAGACTCATAGTAGGATGGGCCACTGTTATTTTGCCTTCCGCTCAATCCAGTTCACAACAGAAATACTTGTTTGACAAATGAGTAGATGGTGGTATTATTTACTTAAGTTGACTTTACAACATACTCAAGCAAGGATGGTTTGATGATAAAAGGATGTATTATCTATTAGCCTCAGCAATCTAACGCGGGAACAGAAAACCAAACAGTGCATGTTCTCACTTGTAAGTGGGAGCTGAACAATGAGAACACATGGACACAGGGAGGGGAACAACACACACTGGGGCCTGTGGAAGGTGAGCAGGGGAAGAAGAGCATTAGAAAAAGTCGCTAATGCATGTTGGGCTTTATACTTAGGTGATGGGTTGATCTGTGCAGCAAACCACCATGGCACACATTTACCTATGTAACAAACCTGCATGTCCTGCACATGTACCCCAGAACTTAAAAAAAATTAAAATTTAAAAAAAATGCATTACCAAAAATGCATTACTATAATTACTCTATGACAACAGGTGTAAGTTAAGACTGTCCCGGGCATATCAGATGGCTTTTGCTACATAGCATACTAACATTGGATTTAAATAAAAGTACTTTTTTAATGTCATGATTCTATGGGTCACTTAGGAGGATTCTATGGCTTGAGCCTGCTTGGCTGATTTTCTCTGGGCTCACAGAATTCAGGCCAATGGTGGATGAATGATCTAAGATAGCTTCTAAATCATTCTAGGCTCACAGGTCTGGCAGTTGTCAGCAAATGTGCAGCCTGCCTTATTATACATAGGGCTGTCTTTTCCACATGATAGACACAGCATTCTACAGGCAATGAAAGTTGAGACTAAGGCCTCTTAAAGCTTGGGCTCATAATTCATACATCTTGTACCTCATCATTTTTACTAGATTTCATGTATTAAGGAAAGTTACAAGGTCAATCCTAGATTTAAAGAATGAAAAACTAGACTCCACCATTTGATGAGAGTTACTGAAAAGTGTTGTAACTATTTTTGCAACCTAAAACTCTAGGCATACTAGAATATATGACCAGCCTGCATTTTCAGAAACTAGGAAAGCTGAAAGACGTACAGCTTCTTTTCAAATACCACAAAACACAGCTATTCTACTGCCCTGTGACTTCAAATACAGGTCTTAGAATTATGAAAACATCTTTGAAAGCCAGAACAGGACTCAAAATTCTAAAAAGACTGTGTAAAATGAAGCTTCTGTGTTGTTCATAATAAAATAACCCTGTAAACCAGCCTTAAGTCATCCACATTTTCAAAATGTAGTAGTACCTTTCAAGCCAGATATTTAAATCAGGCCTAGTCAGTCACAATACTGGTCAAACAAGGTATTTGTCTGTTCTTGTTCCTTTGCCCCTGGTCCCTCATGCTGCCTCTGGGGCAAATACTCTCACAGCTAATGGATTCTTTTCTTTGGAAGAGATAAGTTGATCACAGTTGCAAAATTTTTGATTGCAAATGGACCATTAATTAGCTCTTGTAGCTTTGCCCATTTTTTCCTAAGGAAATTAAAAGGAGTTCAGATGAAACTCAGAGCATCACTTAAATGGGAAGGATGTGCCAACCCAGGGGTCTTAGGACATCACAAGTTCTTAGCTTCAGTGCTCTTAAGGTATTTTCATCTACCTCCTTTGGCTCAAAATATAAGCTGTCCACTAGTCCACATGGTAAACAGGTCTCACGTCTTCCTGTACCCAGTCAGCTCCCAATGGACCAAGTTTTAGGGGAATATTCCTTCCTTCTTCCTTCATCCCTCCCTCCCTTTTCAGAAGGAGTTTCTCTCTTATCACCCAGGCTGTAGTGCAATAGCACGATCTCAGATCACTGCAACCTCTGCCAACCAGTTTCAAGTGATTCTCCTACCTCAGTCTCCTGAGTAGCCAGGATTACAGGCAACCAAAACCATGTCCAGCTAATTTTTGTATTTTTAGTAGAAACAAGGTTTCACCAAGTTGGCCAGGCTGGTCTCAAACTCCTGACCTCAGGTGATACATCTGCTTCAGCCTCCCAAAGTGCTGATGTTACAGGTGTGAGCCACCATGCCTGGGCCGAGTCTTACTTTTAAAAGCTCTCCAGAGTATCTTGCTGAGCTATCAGGTTGGGGACACATAGATATTATCAACAAGTTTATAACTGAACCTAAATTCTTTACTAAATCTTTCTCCAAATGACATTTAGGAACCTAAACAAATAAGCAAGAAAAAACCAAATAACCTCATGAAAAAGTGGGCAAAGGACATGAACAGACACTTCTCAACAAAAGGTATATGAACAGCCAACAAACATATGAAGAACTGCTCAGCATCACTAATTATCAGGGAAATGCAAATTAAAAACCAAAATGAGATACCACCTTATTTCTGAAAGAATGGCCATAATTAAAAAATCAAAAGATAATAGATGCTGGCGCAGATGTGCTGAAAAGGAAGCACTTTTACAATGCTAGTGGGGATGTAAATTAGTACAATCACTATGGAAAACAGAATGGAAATTCCTTTAAGAACTAAAAGTAGAACCACCATTTGATCCAGCAATGCCACTACTGGGTATCTACGCAAAGAAAAAGAAGTCATTACATGAAAAAGCCACATACACAAGCATGTTTATAGCTGCAAAATTTGCAACTGCAAAAATATAAAGCCAACCTAAATGCCCATCAACCAACAAATGGGTAAAGAAAATGTGGTATGTACACACCATGGAATACTACAGAGCCGTAAAACAGAATGTAATAATGGCATTTGCAGCAACTTGCATGAAGCTGGAGGACATTATTCTAAGTGAAGTAACTCAGGAATGGAAAATCAAACATCATATCTTCTCACTTATAAGTGGGAGCTAAGCTATGCAGACGCAAAGGTTTTCAGTACTTGAGGGGAAGAGTGGGAGAGAATACAGTGGTAAAACTACACGTTGGGTATAGTGTACATTGCTCAGGTGACGGGTGCACCAAAATCTCAGAAATCACCACAATAGAACTTATCCATATAACCAAAAACCACCTGTACCCCAAAAACTATTGAAATAAAATAAAGATTAAAAATTTTAAAACAAAGAAAATATAATGTATAGATTATTTTCTAAGAAGAAAGAAATTCTTATTCTGGTTTCTCTGAAATACTTTTACTAGAAAAAAAATTTCACATCACTGACTAAAGAAATTCTTGTAGTCAAACACCTGCTTCCTGTAAATTAGAACAGTTCCTTAGGGATATAGCTGACAGATGCCACTTTTATGTAGTGAATCTTCAAAAGTGGTACATTATTCTCTTGAAAAGAAGGCTGAAACATATAAAAATGAACAATAGCAACTACAGAATACACACAAAAGAAAATTCCTGCTCAATCACACATAAATTAGTGAGAAGCAAAATCTGTGCGAAGAGCAAGATCTGCTCTTGCTTTTTCTTTCCTTTGTGTACACCAAACACTGTTAAAGTAATAATGGCATTAGTAACTATAATGATCAAATCCTCCACTAGGTGCCAGGCCTATTACTAAATAAGCACTTTGCTTGCATTCATCTATTAAATCCTCAAGAAACTATAAGGTAGCAGCATCAGCCCCACTTTAAAGATAAAGAATCCAGAATGTAAAAGTGTTAAGTAACTTGTCGAAAGTCACACAGTTATTAAGTGTCAGAACTGAGATTGGATCCAGGCTGCCATCTTCCAAAGCCCATAGAGCTCAACCATTGCTGCAACCTACCATGGAATATGATGACTAGGGGTAGAGCAAAGGTGGGGAAGGTGACAGGATCTGAAAACATGTTTATGGTTTCTCAAACTATGCTTAAAAATAACCACAAATTTGACCTCTAACTTTGGATTCTCCCAAAACCAATCATCAATCCATAATGCAAGTGAGTATATAATATTCAAATATCTATATGTTTAAATATTTGCTCCCACTTGAGAGTGAAGGGAACATCATGTTCCATAACTACATTCATTTTCAAATCCTTTATACTTAACCTTATTAAGCTAAAGTGTACATTTTTGTTATATTTTTAGGGAGATTATAGTTGTTTGTTTTTGTTTCCATGTCCAATTCAGATCTGTCAATAAGATGAATATTTACTTGCTACTAAATCAATAAAAAATAATAGTACTCAGGGGTTGTCAACCATGTGAACAAAAGTCACTAGCAAGACTTAACTGTTAAGTTCAATTGACTGGATCTCATTCAAGGGGGCAAAGAGGTAACAATGCAAGCCTTCCTCTCCCACATAACATTATATGAATCTTCCTGCAAGAAAAAGGACACTTCACCAATTTGCCAAGTATTTGAGGTTTTTTCACAACTAGTGTAGCAAAAGTTAGCTGTATATGCATTATCCTTAATTTAAAATAATTTTGTATGGATGTGATTTACACCTTGATTGGCAGTAAATGGTGCAGATCATCTGAACATACTTTGCACTGTGATGTTCTGCTCAAATGGCTTTTCAAATTATTAGTGTACATATATACGGCTCTTACCTTTCTTTGCTTCTGTTCTTATGTATTTGTAAATGGGAATTTGTCCTTTTAAATTTCAACAGTAAATGCTTTAAGTTATTTTGTTATATATACATTGTTTCCAGGAAATAAAATATTTAAATATCTATTATCTTGATTTTCTTCTCCTGAATATTAGACAGAGTTTCTCTCCCATCATTTATATAAGATTTAGATTCAATTACAGTATTAAGAATTATCTAAATTTATTTTAGGTATAGTTTAGAAATCAAACAATCATTTTCTAGATACCATAAGATTGTCTTCTGATGCAATGCCACATTCTGGGTCCAGATATTTGAAGGTATCCAGACAAAAGTAAAAATCATATGACATATATTTTATGGGAGTGTGCTGTTAATTTCATAACACCTCTAGAGTCATTGTTTTTAAGACCAAAAGGAAGTGGAAAGAGAGGTGCAAGACCGATTGTCTCAGCTATCATTGGTTTAGAAATCTGTGCCTATGTCTCAGTAAAGTAAAGTGGGAAGTTTCATTGTGAATGTTGAACTCTACCTGAAATCCATTCATGCTAGCTGTATCTGAAGAGAGGGCGAAACCAGAGGCGAGGATTTGCATAATAGGAATACTACATGGCTCCCAACAAAACTCACAGAGTATGGTCATTGTGCTTCCAAATGCTATGTTAAAATCAGTTTGTAATAACTGTTAATAGAAAAAGATAAAAACTTATCTTTTTCCTTCAAACAACTTGATGAAATCCCATATGAACATCCAAACAGAGTTTCAGGTATGTCAGGAAACCCACTTTAAGAAAATACATAAGAAGCCTATCTATATTCAAGTCCATTTGGACCACAAGGCCTAAAAAGTTACTTTGTGGGGATGAACTAAGACAATCTATCTACATTAATCAAACTACATAAGAAATGGGCAAGAATCTACTACATGCTGTGTAAAGACAGACACTGATGATCAAAGCTAGGGAGTTTTAATGAGGAGACTTAATTAAGATACATATCATCTTCAGAAATATGAGTCTTTAATTTTCAGAAAATCACTGCCAACCTTAGCTCATCTGTGCTAATTAGCAAAGACTGGGAATTCAGAAAATCAGGCATTTAGGGAAAGGTATGCTAGAGAGAGACTTTACAGAGCCCTACCCAGATAGTACACTGTTGCAACTCTGATCCTATGATACAGACTTTTGTAGATTTTGTCAGGAACAGGATTTTAAATATATCTGGCTAAATAGTCCATGAAAGACATTGTTCTCTAAACATCCTGACATTTGGGAATCTCAAGAACACAGAAGCAAGGACTCATTATGCTCTGTGACTCTTCTACCAATTGTTGAATAGCTCAATTTAATTGGAATTATTATCTTAGGCTAAGCCAATTCTGTCTCTTTGAGGTTTTCATTTACCGTTTGACTCTCTGAAATTATGCAGATGAAGACTAACCCACATTTCCATGTCTGTCTCTCTCTCTCTCTCTCTCTCTCTCTCTTTCTCTGTTAGGCTTTCTCTTTCCAACAGAATTATCTATTGTTTTCATTGTTTTTTTGATAACTTCATTACAGATCTTACCACCATCCTGGGCAGCCTCCTGGAAGAAACCCAGTTGCTGTCCTTCTTTAAAGTTGGTGCCTCAAAGTGTGCTCTATTCAATGTGTCCTACAGAACTATGCCTCTGGTTCTCTGGACATTGAAATTATTTTTTTACTACCTAAGTTTGTATTAACATTTTGGCAGTTACAGCACACTGCTGGCTGGCTTTGAACTTGAAATCAACTAAAACACCTGTATTTTTTATGAACAGCCATTGAGCTAGGTTCCTATTTTGTGCTTCATCGGTTGATTTTTAATTTAAGTCCAAGTTTATTTAGTCCCTATTGAACAAATGATCAATGTCCACTGGCAGAAAAATCAGAAAATATGGCAAGATAAGCAAGATGAGCAAGCATAAAATTTAAGTATAAATTATCCCTCTATTCCAAACATTTGAAGGTAACCACTCTTGACATTTTGGTATACACTTTATCAATACATTTTTATGTACATACATACAATGGCTGTTGAGTATTTATGTGTATTTTTGTGTGCACATATACCAAGTGTAATTATTTGTATTCTTATGTACTTGTCATTTTCTATACATGCTATAAAAATATTATTCGTCTATATTTTCATTTAAAATTGCCTCAAGAATTTCATTTTTACATGTGTTATTATTTTATTTACTATGGCTGGGTAATAAACCACTTCAAAATGTAGTGACTTAACAACATTTATTCTGCTCATAATTCTGCAATTTTGCAGACACAGCAACTTCTGTTTTACTTAAAACTAGCTGTAGTGGCTTAAAGAGTGGAGGCTGGAATCAGTTGTGGTGAAATCCAGTGTCAACACACTCCCCACCTTCTCTGTTCTCAAGTGGAATCCTAGTGCTTGTCTTGTATGCTTAGAAAAATAAAAATTAAAAAAAATAGAATGGAGGCTGAAATCTTCCAAAATCTCATTCTCTCATATGACTAGCAGATGCTAGCTGTTGGCAGGAGCCTAAGCTGGGGATGTCTGTTACAACACCTACTTGTGACCATGCCACATCACGTGGTTCTTCTCACAATATGGTACCTGGGCTTCAAAGGAGAAATATCCCAAAAAAGAGAAAGCCCAGTGGAAATCATATTGCCTTTTATGACCTAGTTTTTAAAATAATCCAATGTCACTTTCATTATATTCTCTTCATTGAGGGAGTCACAAATTTCCTACCTAGGTTCAAGGGGAAGAAAAATAGGCTCAGACTCTAAATGAGAGTGTGGTAAAGTTGAGAATGAGTATATGAGACGGGAAATATTGTGATGGCTAGTTTTGGAAAATACTGTCTCCACAGCTATAACTAATTTATGCTACTTAACATTGTTTAAAATTTTCACCATTTGAAAAAAAATACTGCAAAAAAGTCTGTACATTTCTGATTATTAGTGCAATTATTTCCTTGGGATACATTCTGAATACAGTGATTACTGGGTCAAAATTTATACACATTTTTAAGGTTTTTGACAGATATTGGCAAATTGTCACTCATAAACAATGGAAATTCAGACCCCAGTCATGAGTCAATGAACAGAAAAGCCCATTTATCAGCTACCATTTAAACACTAGCTATTATTAGACTTGTTAATATTAGCCAGTACTATCTTATTGTTATTTACTTTTTAATTTCTTTCAGTACTAGTTTGAATTCCTGCAATTCAAATTAGTTTCTTTCAGTACTAATTTGAATATTTGTGTATGTCTATTAGTAATTTGTATTTCTTCTTTAGAAGTTATTTTCAATTTCCTACAATTATGTAATCTCTGAGACATCTTTATCTTTGAACGTATCTTATGGCTAGAACTCCTAAGTATTTTATAATTTAGATTATTATTATCAATGACCTATCTTTTTCATAGCAGGTTATCTTTGTTTCTTGATGATACATAGTAAAACTATTATTTTTAACAATTATTTCTTATTCAGCCCCTTACTGAATTATTTCAAATCAAATTGTTTTCATTTAGAAATCTTTGTGTCCTACATAGGCAATCAAATTATCTGCAGAAATATATTAATAACATTATATTTAGTTTCCCAGTATATAGATAATTTATAAATTATGTTAGAATGTTCCAATATATATTTTAGTCAGAATATCTAAAGCAATGCTAAATAATAATGAATATAATATACTTCTACTTTTTTTTTAATGCATGAGTTGATGGGAATGCAACTAGAATTTCACCTATGCAAAATAAAAATTCTTACTGTGTTCATTTCCTTCTGTTCTTTGCCATTTTTTCTTCTATTACCAGATTATTAACCACAAATGCCATTTTAATTTTTTCAACATATAATTCACAAACCATATAATTCTCTTTTGAGGTACACAGTTAAGTGGTTTTAGTATAGTTTGGTGCAAAAGTACCTATGTTTTTTGCCATTAAGAGTGAACTGTGAGTCCATTGAGACTCTTTTTCTTTATAAATTACTCAGTCTCAGGTATATCTTAATTAGCAGTGTGAAAACATACTAATACAGTCTCTAAAATTGAAAATATTAGACTGAATTACATGAGAAAATAATATTTATATGCAATGTCTAGAATAGACATTTAATGGCAAAAACCGTAACTACTCTTGCACCAACCTATTGACAAAGTTGTGCAACTTTCACCATTATCTACTTACAAGATATTTTTGTTACTCCAAAAAGAAACCATTAATTAGTAGTCACTTCCCATTCCCCACATCCCTCACCCCTTGGCAATCTGTAATCTACTTACTGTCTGTATGGATTTGTCTGTTTGAGTGTCTGTAGCTTTTCAAGATGCACAGTACAAGCTATCAGTGGATCTACTATTCTGGGGTCTGGAGGACTGTGGCTCTCCCCTCACAGCTCCACTAGGCAGTGCCCCAGTAGGGACTCGGGGGGGGCTTCAACCCACATTTCCCTTTGGTATTGCTCTAGCAGATATTCTCCATGAGTGCTCTGCCCCTGCAGCAAACTTCTTCCTAGACATTTAATTGTTTCCATACATCCTCTGAAATCTAGGCAGAGGTTCCCAAACCTCAATTCTTGACTTCTGTGCATGTGCAGGCTCAACACCACATGGAAGCTATCAAGGCTTAGGGCTTGCACCCTGTGAAGCCACAGCCCGAGCTATACCTGCACTCCGTTTAACCATGGCTAGAATGGCTGGGTAACACCGGGCACCAAGTCCCTAGGCTGCACATAGCAGGGAGGCCCTGGGCCCAGCCCAGGAAACCAATTTTCCCTCCTAGGCCTCTGAGCTAGTGATGAGAGGGGCTGCTGCAAAGGTCTCTAACATGCTCTTTGAGGAGAGGTTTTCCCCTTGTCTTAGTGATTAACATGTGGCTCCCAATCACTTATGCAAATTTCTACAGGAAGCTTGAATTTCTCCTCAGAAAATGGGTTTTTATTTTCTATCATATCATCAGGCCACAAACTTTCAAAACTTTTTATGCTCTGTTTCCCTTTTAAAATTAAATGTTTTTGACAGCACCCAAGTAACCTTTTGAATGCTTTGTTCCTTAAAAATTTCTTCCACCAGATACCCTAAATCATCTGTCTCGAGTTCAAAGTTCTACAAATCTCTAAGGAAGGGGCAAAATACCATAATCTCTTTGCTAAAGCATATCAAGAGTCACCTTTACTCCAGTTCCCAACAAGTTCCTCATTTCCATCTGAGAACACGTTAGCCTGCATTTCATTGTCTATACCATTATCAGCATTTTGTTCAAGCCACTGAACAAGTCCCTAGGAGTTTCCAAACTTTCCTACATTTTCTTGTCTTCTTATGAGTCATACAAACTGTTCCAAACTCTGCCCATTACCCAGTCACAAAGTTGCTTACATATTTTTGGGTATCCTCACAGCAGTTCCCCACTACCTGGTGTCAATTTACTATACTAGATTATTTTCACACTGCTGATTAAGACATAGCTGAGACTGGGTAATTTATAAAGAGGAAGAGGTTTAATGGACTCACAGTTCCACATGGCAGGGGAGGCCTCACAATCATGGCAGAAGGTGAAAGGCACATCCTACATGGTGGCAGGCAAGAGAGAATGAGAGGTAAGCTAAAGGGAAAATCCTTAAAAAACCACCAGATTTCATGAGACTTCTTCACTACCATGAAAACAGTATAGAAGAAACTGCTTCATGAAAACAGTATGGAATAATCTTCCCAGCAGGAGATTCAATTATCTCCCACTGGGTCCCTCTCACAACACACGGGAATTATAGGAGCTACAATTCAAGATGAGATTTGGGTAGAGACACAACCAAACCATATCAGAGACTTTTCTGAATTCTGATGCTATTCAGATTATATGACTAGGTGAATGTTGATTAGTTTTATAAGTATGCCTCTATGTCTTAAGTTACTAATATATTTTAAACACGAAAGTATCAATTATTTGCTCAACTTCTATGTAGGAACCATTTGTTATATTTGCATAACAAGCTTAAAATTTGCTCATTTCTAGAACCATGTTGCCTGCATGTCTCTATTTTACCTGTAAGTATGTACTGAAAGACTAAGTGATTAGCTAAACACATGATACACTGTCTCTGCTATGCCAACCAAAACCTTGCCAAATGACAAAACTAGAGGTTTTTGACAAAGTTTATTCTAAGTCATCAAATATGAACTCATATTAATCAATATACCCTTCTCTGTATGGGAATAAATCATCCTTTCATAATGCAATACAGACACTTTCACTAGTATTAACCACAGACCTACTGACTCACAGTTTTCAGAACAATGCATTTTTAAAACTTACATCATTCAAATTTTTCCCTTAATCTAAACTCTGTAATCTTTCCTTTTTTCATAGTATCTAAAAAAATCACAGACAATGTGGTAATTGCTAACTCTCAACTTTCATGTCTGCTTTGTAAACACTACAGCCTGGCTGGAGAAACAATGGAAGGGAGAAGAGTATAACTGACATTCATCTATCAAGTTGCTGGTCACAGTTTATGGAAATGTTCATACTGAATTTTATTATAATTAATAATCCAATTTAGCTTTCTTCTCCCAATTTGATTGCTATAAATTATCATGAAAAAAGAGTCATGAACTAATAACATGTTAGGCAAAAATTCCATTAGTATCTACATGGCAATTTATAATTAATGTGGTCATAGGATCATAAACATTTGTGAAATCTTGTTGATGGCACGCATATGCAAATCTGCAAATATGTAAACAAGGACACCTTTACCTGATGTGAAGTTCATGAATGTTTCATGGATTCTTGAGTGACAGAAGCTTCCGGGAACAGTGTTTCTCTGATTTCCACTGCCTGAAACAGGACACACTGGTAACAATTCATTGAAAGCTTTATCTTTTACCATCTAATTAATGGGAAATAAATATAAACCTGAATATATTCAACTGCTGAAGAAAATTAAAAAGACACTACTAAAGAGAAAAAAAATTGTAGTAGCTTATATAAGACCCACTTTGTTGTTTATTAAATTACCTATATTTACAGAAATCTGTTAAGATAAATAGAAGCTTGATGGTGATCTAAATATTTTATTTTCTATTTATGAATATGATGAACTACTACAAAACAGAGGAACTACTACAAAACAGAAGAAAGGTAAATTCTTAAAATAGTCAATTCTAGAATGTATGCATTACCTTTTGTGCCTTGTGCCAAACAACAAATTATTCACAGAACATTGATAACTATGTGACATACAGCATTATACACAGTGGATCAAAGCACTGAGCCCGAAGATGGAAGATTTTAATTCTCATTTTGGCTCTCCCACTAGCTGTGGGTTCCTGGACAATACATTCATTCATTCACCCACTCAATAAAATTTTATGAATCTTCTGCCATGTGCTATGTACTCTATCAGGCAATGAAATACAGTAATTAACAAAACAGAAAAATGTCCCTGATTTCAAAAGGCTTACAGTTCAGTCATTTAACCTCTATTCAAGACTTTTACTTTCTAGTCAAGACACGCAATTCCTTTGTCTCAAGTGTTCTCATTTCCAAAATGAAAATATTGGATTGCAGTATTTATAATATCCAGCCAAAGACTCCTGAGTCTTCATCAATAAAGCATGTGCTTTCAGTCATGTTCTCAATAATGCCTGTAGGTTGTCCTGAGTTGTCTATATACCAGGTTTCGAGATCTCCACATGATCACTTGCAACTATTTCTTGAGCAAGGTGACATTTTTGTTATGTGGTCTATCAAAACACCATCACAATTCTTGCTGAACAACACGGGTGTCCATCCAAACTTCAGAGCATTCCAACCAATGTGGATGAGTTACATCTGTGAGTGTGAGGAGACTGCAATTTCCTCCAGCTTCAGGGTGTTCTGATAAAAGTATGGGAGGCAGGAGCATCTAAAAGCAAGCACCTTATCCATTGCCCTTCATGTACTGCATGTATATATCATTTTCTAGGTATGCCATGATATAAAAGAAATGAAGAATTATTGATCTAACCAACCAATTTATAAAATAAAAATGCTAATACTAAAATTTAAGTAAAGAAATTAAGTAAATTGAAGAACAGAAGAAAATCAATAAAATGGGTATGGTCAAGTTCTAAAAAGTGCTTTACATCACCAAAACAAATTTATTATTATGTGAATAAAATTGAAACCAATAGATCTTAGACTTCAGGGAGTATAAAACTACACATAAATATGAATTTAATTTAAAGTGAAGTGGGCACCTTTTGAAGAGTCTAATGGAAAGCTATAAATTCATCATTTGATTTTATAAGGCAGTATCCCTTTCCCCTTTGTTTAGTATGTTCATAAATACAATGATCTAAAGCACCTATATATTATTTATTTGTAAGTTCAATTAATATATATTACCAAATCTAAATCCCACTGATGGAGCCCTAAGGGAACAATATTTTAAAGCTTTCTTCTCTCACTTAAATCTAAATAAATAAGTTAGATCAAAGCCCTGATTTATACAAGTCCTGCTGATTCTAGAACCCCTCCTGTTCAAATCTATTGACCCCCCTATTCGCAGACATTGCCCTAAGTCTAGCTTTCATATCTGTCATCTAATCTACCTCCTCATTGTTTCCAAAATGCTTCTCTATCCTCTGCAAGACATTTTAGAGGAACCTCTTTGCCTACATAAATGATTTTCACTGAAGGAATGTAAAAACTATCGTAATCGCAAATTGTTTTAGGAGAGATTTGTTACATATTTCAAATGGATTTTCTTTAAAAATATGTAACACTGCTTAGCCAAATAAAGTTTAAATTTCTTGGTATGGCTTGTAAGATTGTCTTGATTTGGACTCATCAAATATCTTTAGTCCCATCTTCTCCCATCCCTATTTCAAACAATTCTAAACTGTCCATAGTTCTACCAAGCACTCGTACATCAAATACTGGGTGCATTTGAACATGCCTTTCTCTTTCCTACAACCATCTATCTCCATGTCTGATATTCTTTAATCATATTTCTCAAATAGTCACAAATAAAGTTCATCATTTCTCCCATGCTTTATATCTGCTGCTCTTAACAACAGAGTTAAAAGTATGTGTATGTCCATCTTATCTACCAAAGTAGGCTCTCCTTGAGTAGATTGTGTATTTCATCTTACTCAACCAGCATATATTAGGTAGACAATAAATATTTATTGAATTAAAGAAAAATCTTTCCTATATAGGTTTTCTTAATCTCTG
The DNA here is from genome assembly GCF_048565385.1 of Saimiri boliviensis. Classification (NCBI taxonomy): domain Eukaryota; kingdom Metazoa; phylum Chordata; class Mammalia; order Primates; family Cebidae; genus Saimiri; species Saimiri boliviensis. The sequence continues at coordinate 32,123,768 of NC_133458.1, forward strand.
CAGCTTTGGAAATCAAATTATAGTTGAGGGTTCTTATAACATTATATAACATCAACTTGACAAATTATTTTCAACTCTTTACAAGATTAATAACATATTATCTCAGTGTAGTAAAGGAAGAATTTGCAGTTACAATGCTTATATTGAAAATCACCTTATTATTTTCAGCCATGACATGGAAGCAGTCAGTGTGCTAGGTAGTGAGAAATGAAATATAAATAAGAACGGATCCCTGGAACCTTTGGTTCAAAAATATATGTGCTCATCTATACTTGTGATATCTACTCAAACTAGTTTCCCTATTACTAGTTATTCAGACTAATGAAAATCAGTATCAGTATCTAGAATGAAATGAATGTGAACTGATAAATATTCACGGTGTTAGTGTCATACCTTGCCGCTGTTTCACAAAATAAATTCAGTCTGCAGTAACATAGCATATGCTTTAAGATTCTGAGAAAAATTATTTTAAATTCTATTCCTACCAATAAAAAAGCCATCTCCAAAGGAAGATCCTGGCAGACTAGCTAAAATCATCTTTTTAAAAAGTAAACTTTGTGCAAAGAGAGATTTCACTTCCCAGCATTTCCAGGAAAAGCAAGCATCAGTATCTCTTCTGAATGCACCAACATGATTCATGTTTCTGAATCAGATCACTGTGGCCAGGAAAATTAAATGAGTTATTTAGTCAGACAGGTTATATTCCCATCCATGAAGAGAGAGCAGTAAGGTCAAGAGGTCATGCATACCTAAATCCCATGGACTAAGAGTGGACCCTTCCAAGTATAATCAGGTCACTGGTATATGAAGAAAGTAAAAAAGATGCTGGAAAAAATTAAAATGCAATTTCACTATAGAATAAAGAGGTAGAAAACCTCAAAATCAGTATTAGTTTATGCTCTGCCTTCAGCATTATTCTTCACAAAGAATATGATGAACACCTGCTATCAGGTGTTCTAGATACAGAAAATAATATCCTCCTATAATTACAAAAACAGGTTTGACCTCACAGACTCCATAGAATGACCTTAAAAACCTTCAGGGATCCATGAACTATTTTTTGAGAGCTACTGTTATAGATAATACTTCTTAAATTTTAATGTCTATATAAATCACCTTGGGATTCTGATAAAATGTAGACTGAGATTTAGTTGATCAGAGATGGGATCTAAGATTCTTCATTTCTAAGAAGTTCCCAGGCAACATCAATGCTGCTGGTTCATGGCCCACTCTTTCTGAGAGTAGCAAAACTTAAACAATCAGGACACAATTGACTCACATAAATGAAACTCCAGAGGCAGAGAATAATTCATGATTGCTTTACTCTGAGGTTGTTTCTCTTTCTCTGTCTCTCTCCTTTTGCTGCCATTCACAATGTCACTTTTGTTCTAAAGCTGGTATCACCTTTGATCATCAGATATTTGCAAGAAATATTTATGTCCAGCTGGAAAGAACACTTCTCACCCTCAGTGAACCAGTGGCTTGAGCTTATAGTCCCTGAACCTCTCTTGAAACAGTTCCTACAGATGGAAAAATAACACAGGCTGATTTATTGGCTCAGATAGCTGGGAAACCTGAGCCGTACATTATGGCAGAAGCAACTGATTTACTAATTAGATAAAAAGTTAAATGATGATATATATCATTTAGCCAACAAATTATACTTTAATTTAGTATAAAATATAAGGAAATAACATGTATGAAACAAATATTGAGAAACAAGAAAACAGACATGAAAATTACAACACAAGAAAGGAATAGAATAAAGAGATGGCAATGTTAAAGAATTACATGGAAAATTATTCTTATAAGAAATTTAAAACAGTGCTAGAAAATGGAGGGGTAATGATCACATTGTATAAACACTTTTTTTTAATGTTTAAGAAAAGTGAAGTAGGGGCCAGGTGTGGTGGCTCACACCTGTAATCCCAGCACTTTGGGAGGCCGAGGCAGGCGGATCACGAGGTCAGGAGATCAAGACCATCCTGGCTAACACAGGGAAACCCCCTCTCTCCTAAAAATACAAAAAATTAGCCGGCATGGTGGCACTGCCTGCAGTCCCAGCTACTCTCTTGAACCTGAGAGGTGGAGGTTGCAGTGAGCCAAGTTCCTGCCACTGCACTCCAGCCTGGGCAACAGTATGAGACTCCATCTCAAAAAAAAAAAAAAAAAAAAAAAAGAATGAGGTATGTAAAAGGCAGCAAACAATAAAAGAGGAGAAAATATGACAAATAGAAAATACAAAATAAGACCAAAGATATGGGAGAGATTTAATATTTTACATGACAGAAATATTGAAAACAAAGCAATAGAAAAGGAAAATGATACATCTCCATGTTTTTTCAACATACTTTTACATTTTGATTTTTAAATAAAGTACATTTTAAAATAACAGTTTCTTAAGATACAAATAAGATGTAGAAAATATGAAATATTTTGTGACTTTTTAGCAAAAATGTAGTATCTAAGAATAAGTGAAAAACCTACAGAATATCACAAAATTATACTGAATGCCTAAAACAAATGGAAAGCATTTCATGTTCTGAGATGCAAAAATAGGATATTATAAAGTTCTTTTCACAATAATGGCATTCTTATAAATAACCCTCAGGATTCTTTTTAAAACTCGATAAAATGGTAGCAAATTTTGAAAGAATAATATAATAGAACAATATGATAACATAATATAAATGGAAGAAAAGAACAAAGACAATTTTGAAAACTATATCAAATGATTACAATCTTAAATTTCAAGGTATAATAAGATCATAATAAACTATGTAGAACATGCATATAAGAAAATATTAATGGAACAGAACAGAATGACCAGAAGCAGATTTATTTAGTGTTTGCTAAAAGTGGTATTTCTAATTCTTAGTATAAAATTGGATGATTAAATAACTCTTTTTGTAACAGCTGCTCAAATCATTAGGAAAATGATTAACTTTGTTATTCTATTTAGAGAAACAAATTCTAGAGTTTTCCAATGAACTAAAAATACCAAAAAAGTCTAGGCAGTTCATGCAGAGGGAATTTAATATAGGAAATTAGTTTTTCCAATAATGCAATAGCTAAAAGCCAAAAGGGTGATACAAAATGTAGCAGCACGAGAACGCTGTTATCACTCCCTTGTGATTGATGAATAAAGAGTAGTGGCAGTCTTACCAAGGCCTAACATCCAAAATAAAGGAAAGAGTACCAAGAAAAGATTGTTGTGTTAACTTTAAAAAATTAATTTTCTATATGGCAAAAATTATCCACAATCAATATGAGGCTAACAAAATGGAAGAAAATATTTGTAACATATGCAATATCTTTAATATGTTAAGAATTGTAAATAAAATTTGCAAAAGAAGAAATGTAAAAAAATCACTTTTCCATGTTCCATCTTATGCACTAGAAATAAAATAATGCAAATTAAATCAGAGAAGCTTGTATTAACTGAATAAATATTACACTGATTTAAAATCAATAAACACAATAAAATGTAGGCCATGTGATCTTTTTTCAATAGTAGATGTATTTTTATTTTTTAGGGTATAAAGATATTTAATCTTAACAGGTGATTGAAAGGGAAAAACTCCAAACCCACTTTGTAAATATTAATCTGAAGTCTGGAGACTTAAGCTGGAGACTCTTTCTCTCAAAAAAAAAAAAATAAATAAATAAATTTAAATTAAAAAAATAAAGTTTACACCTTTGGCTTCCCAATATATACAGTATATAGAGATGATCTTCTAGCTAGGGTCTCTGCAGTTCCTATATCCAGTTGTAAATTCAACTTTTCTGAGTGATGTTTATACCTTCTTCAGTACTTTCAGGATGATGATCAGGGTGATTCTAGGATGTTGATCATAGCTTTATTCCCAAGATCTGAAAGTTGCAGTAGTCTTTCATTAAGCCCTAGCACTGGTTGTTGCAAATATCATGAGGCTTCCCAAAGAATCAGTTGAGTTTCATCCATACTTATTCCTCCCGCTATTGTGTATCAATATCCTATTTTCAATTAACACTCTAGGTTAGCACTTTAGCACACACGGTAACACTATCCTTTTGCTGATGTGTACTAGAGTAAGTCTATTTAAGCCTATTTAATCCAAAATAAATATCTTTTTTAGTTTTTAGTTTTTAGTTTTATGAGTACACACTAGATGTATATATTTATGGAACACATGAGATATATTTAGATGCAGGCATACAATGCATAATAACATCAGAGTAAATGGGGTATTCAGCACCTCAAGTGGTTATCATTTCTTTGTTCACGGCCTCAAGCATTCCAATTATACTCTTGTACCTTTTTTTGCTGACTGTAATCACTCTGCTGTTCTATTGAATATCAGATTTTATTTACTCTAACTATATTTTTGGACCCCTTAACCATCCTCACTTTCCCCCACACTCAGTACCCTTCCTAGCCTCTGGTAACCATCATTCTACCCTCTATCTCCAATTCAACAAAAACAGTTTTGAGGAATGACAGAATCTGTCCAACTAATTAACCTGCTAGTAGGTAGCTTATTGGACCACTAAAATATAGGGCTTGTTAAGTAAGAGCCTTTATAGTATCCTGATCTCTCATAAACAACCTGATCTACTGAGGCATTAAGGGCTAAAAAGCAGATTGCTTTCACAGTATCCTTTTATTGATCTCTGTGCCTCTAAAGGTGCCTGGTCCTTCAAATCACCAGTAAGATACGTTTGACAAGTATATACATAAATATGATAAACTAGGAACCCTCTTATCCATCTCCATATAACTCCTACTTGCAGAATTAACAGATGCTGCCATACACCCATACACTTTTGTTCCCACTGAATTATTACATGCTTCCCAAAATTCCATTGTATTTATTGTGAAACTTGTTTGTGCTTTCATCTATAATTACATAAGTTAGTTAACTATCATGTAAGCTAGTGAAATATGTAAAAAAGGCATTTGATTCTACAAAAATTAAATTGAATATATGGAAAGACCCAAGTAACTTAAATTATTATAAAATTATATTCAATTACATTTAAGACAAAAATTTTAAAATGGAGAAAATCTGGATTTCTGTAAAGACCTCCACACTTAAATTTCTTTGAAAGTACTTCCAAGTAATCACCCAGTTTATAAAAGCTGGATATGGTTATGAAAAAATACAGTAACAGTCCAGCCAAATAGTAGTGTAGGTGAATCAAAAAAGCCTTTATTCTATCTCAAAATTTGATGAATAAATGTATATTTTTACTTTAACTTATTGAAGTTTTGCCTCATTGAATTATACAAGTCTATATGTTGTCATCAAAATAAGAAGTGGACCTAGAAGCATCACACCTCTTTCTTAAAGTAGGTGATACAAGGTGGAACCACTTCCACTTGGGAAAAGATATCCACATATATACTCTAGCTCACTCATCTGCCAGAAGCTCCACTGAGGATACAGGAACTTAATTTTCATGGTTATGATTCCCTATCCTTTGGTACATACTTGCCCTACCTGGGCATCTGGGGTATAAGCAACTTCTCATTCTCTAGCTATTGTCAGCCTAATGTCATCAGTGGACCAAAGTGACAACCTATAGGATGATGACATACTTAGTTCCTGTAGACTATACATGTGATGAATCCCCAAGACAAGACTATGAATTTGTATTACTCTCCTTGTTCAATGTAATAAAACTCACTCTGGAGGGTTATTTTTAGCTATTGGGCAAGATTAAACATTATTTCCAAGGTTAAAAATGTGTTGACTATTTACCACAGTTGGTAAAAATCCCCTCAGTGAGGAAATCTACCAGCTTAACAACATTGGTGATAATCCACTAACATTCTCCAAAACGCATTCATCTTCTGCATCTGGTAAATCAGGTGGCTAAACAGGGATGTAATAAGAATCACAAAAACTGCAACTTTCAAGTATTGATACTGATACTAGTTTTGACATCATATTGCCTTTGCAAAGAAGAAAAGCTCTAGGATTTTCCCTTGCTCCATACTATCCCTTTTACCTTAAGTCATGGAACCAAGTGAGGAGTTTGTCATTTATTTTAACATTTTTTTTTTGGTTGATAATTTTATTTCTGTCTACAAGTAAGATTACGATTAGCCCTGCCTTAGAGAAAACAATCAATAAATGATTTTTGAAAGGTGTTGTCACTCACCATTTATTTCTCATGGCCTGCAGGAAGAGAGTGTGGTCTTGTCCTTTAAAGACATACTTAGAGGATAATTCACACACAATCTCCTAACATTTTACATTAGTTTTCTAGTAATGTTAACATGTTTTACTGGTGGACTTTCACATGGGATTTAAGGGACACACCTAGTAGATAAATACTGTGTCTGTGGCTTGAGAAAGTTTGCAGTTCAGGGGAGAGGGTAGTGGAAACCAGTTCCTTTGTTTTGTACATATAAAATTTCGGATGCCTATTAAATGTTTAAATTTATAGATGCAAGTAGCACATCATATAATCTGGAGTTCTGAGATGCTTGAATCTAAAGATACAAATTTGAGAATCAATCAAAAGTAGATGGTATTCAGAGTCACAGGACTGAAAAAGTTATCTATGGAGAAAGAAAAAAGAGCCAAAGTCCAATCCCTGAGACATAGCATTGTTCAGAATTCAGTCACAAAAGAAGAAACTAGAAAAGTAGAATGTGATGTAGAATCCATTGAAGAAGTGTAGTAGCAAAGAAGTTAAGACAATAAAGTGACTCAAGAAGTAAATAATGGTTAACTGTCTACTGCTACTGAAAGATAAAGTAAGATGAAGACAAAGGAGTTATCAAGAGATTGGCAACATGCAAGAGCTATTTCATTGTAAAGTCAGAAAAAAAACCAGTTCATTTGGAGTTTGTTAAAAAAAAAATGAAAAGTTATAATGTGGAGGCAGTAAAAATAGCTTTTAAAATAAGATGCTCTGAAAAGTTGCAAAAAAATTATGATGGAAATTGAGTAGCGTGAAAAGTCAAGAAAAGGGACAGGATTTTTTCTTAAGTTTGAAATGATGAAGATATATTTATGCTGACATAAGCTGAAATTTTAAGCTTTAAAGGCTGAGCAGATGTGGGCCAGATAAGGACTGAAGAGAATCTCTCCTGAGAGAACAATGTGTAAGAAAATGAAAAGAAGCTTAATACAATCAGGCCTCCATATCCACAGTATTTGTGAATTTGGATTGATTGAACACATTCAGAAAAAAAAATAAATGGTTGCATCTGTGCCAAACATGTACAGACTTTTTTCTTATTCCATAAATAATACGGTACAATAGTGTTTAAATACAATTTATATTTAAATAGATAATGTAATGATGATTTAAATTATATGAGATGATGTATGTAAGTTATGTGCAAATTCCCACCATTTTATATAAGGGACTTGAGCATCCATGAATTGTGGTATCACTAGGGATCCTGAAACCAACCCACTACTGCTTTTTACCCAAAGGAAAGAAAATCAGAATATAAAAAATACCTTCATCCCCTGTTTATTGCAATGCTATACACAATACCAAAGACAAAGAATCAGCCTAAGTGTCCATCAACACACAAATAAAGAAAATACGATATGTATATATAATGGAATATGATTCAGCTATAAAAAAGAATGAAATCATGTCATTTGCAGCAACGTGGATAGATCTGGAGGTCATTGTGTTAAGTGAAATAAGCCAGGCACAGAAAGACAAACATCTGATATTCTCACTTCCATGTGGGAGCTAAAAAATGGGTCTCATGGAGGTAAAGAATAGAATAATAGTTAACAAAGGCTTGAAAGAGTTTGTGGATGGGGGAATGAAGAGTGGATGGCTAATGGGTATATAAACATACAGACAGATAGAAGGAATAATTTCCAACGTTTGATAGCAGAGTAGGGTGGCTATAGCAACCAACTATAGTTAACAACGAGGTATTACATATTTCAAAATGGCTACAGGCGTGGACTTGAAATGCTCCCAAAACGTAGAAATGATAAATACTCAAAGTGATGAATATCCTAAATACCCTGACTTGATCATTACATGTTCTATGCATGTAACAAATATTACTTGTACCATAAATATGTACAAATATTACGTGTCAATCTTATAATTTTTAAAAAAGAGAAGTAAAAACTGGCCAATTTTGCTTAGAGCTTAGAGAGACGTGAGAGACAAGAATTAGATGTAGGGAGGGACAGTGATGTGCTCTTATGCCCAGTTTCTTATGCCTGATTTCTGAATTGGCTTTCAGGAAGAAAAGTACAAATTTGCAAATAACTTACAAAGAATAACGAAATATATAATAATCTTCTATAAATTCCATACAGCAAATTAGGTCTCACAGAGTGATTTTATTGATTTTTGCTGAACTCTTATATTCTATAACTGCAATTAACAAGTGTAGCTTCAACATTAATGTTGGTTGATATTTTCATTTCTATTAATAAGTAAGCCAAAAGTGAAATAAAGATATATATCTGAACCTTATTTGTTGGTCAATGACATGAAGGCCTTCCTTATTGAATAATAGAATAGTTTTCCCAAACTGGAAAAAGATTTCTTTTTTGTGATATTCACAATGTAACAGGAACAGACATGACACTTCAAAAAGTTCAATCTGTATTATTAAGAAAGCATTTCCTTTACAATATTGCATAGGGGCCATACAATATATTTCCTTTTATCACTTTCTCACGTCTATACGATCAACAAAATAGTAAATTAAATTCTGATTTCTAGCATTTGGTAACCTCTGTGTTGTAAATATTCCCACCATGGCCAGTTTTAAGAGATCAACATAACATCATAAAACGCTGAGTTGGAAAGAGATGCCAGTAATACTCCATTAAATGGTATTTCCATGACACAGAAACAATAGGTATAAGTAACCTCAAGATAATAATAAAATACAGCCAAATAATTAGGAAGTGATAAGTCTTGAGTATCTATTACCTTTATTTGTTATAGAATCTATTTAATGTTAAGTTTATATAATTATTTAAAAATAATATCTGGGTATAACAACCAACTCACAAAATTTCTAAAATTTAGCTCTGTTGAGTTGGTACAAGCCAGCCTCTTCACACTATCATGTAAGGGCTGCAAGAGACAATGCCTCACAGGCCATAATAAGAATGTTTGATATCAAACTATGTACAATTTTCATGTTTTAAACATTTAAAAGTAGAGTAATAGGAAGAATTAAGGCCAAAAAAATATAGCAATGTTACTCTCTTAATAATTCAAGAGAGTTTAGGAATACGGTTTGAGAACAGTTGGGAAAACTTACTTTGGAACAGGTCACAAATTGTTGGAACCAAATTATTTCCTAAAATTCAGTACCCTTTGATTTTTCTGCAGTTTTCTAATGACTATAGCAACTATTAAAAATGTAAAAACATAGGTCCCACCTAGCTGATGATCCATTATAGAAATTATTAGGTTAACTGATGATTCAAGCTAAGTAGGTTTCAGCAGAAAGCTGAACTGAACTCTGATAAGCATTTTGCAAGGTCTAAATCTTCTGATAAATAATATGATGTAACATATTGGTTAATTTTTGAATATTAAGCCATCATAGCATTTGTGAAAAAAATTCTACTTGATCATTAGGTATAATTATTTCTCTATGTTGCCAGATTCAGTCTGCTAGTATTTCTGAAAATATATATGTCTATATTCACATGAAATATTGGTCCATGGTCATCTTTATCTGTGACTGTTTTATCTGGTTTTGGTATCACAATAAACCTGAATAATTAATAAATTAGAAAATGTTATCTTTAAAAAATTGGTTACAATTAGACAATTAGTAATGCGGGCATCTCAGTACTAAATCAAAAATATGTGAATGGTGTGTATAAAAAGTGGTGAAAATAAAATTTGCTTTTATTGCTATAAAGCTAATGAAAACCTCATTTCAGAAAAGAAATGAGGCTATCATAATATTTGCTAGTACATGCAATACCTACCAGGAAAGCTTTAAAAAGAGACAGAGAAATGAAATCACTCCCAGTGAGAAGGCAGCCTGATCAAACCTAAAATGTTGAAAAAAAAGTTAAAGTGTAGAATTAAAAGTTGTAATTTCCACACCTGTGACACTATCAAATTGGTTGTTTTCAGTGTAGCTCTTGAAAGTGGTTTGATAGGAGCCAAAGTGTCTTTTGGCTTGTGAGGCTAGGTGATAAATTGCTCGTCCAGCACATTCTCCCTCTCCAAAGCCATAGAAGCCTTTATTACACTCTCAGTGACAGTTGGTTAACAAGTCTGGATAGTCAAACGAAAAACTACTCTTATTACAAGTTTAGAGCTCTATAGAAAGTATTGAAAACAAGTTGAAAAGTGTTCTTTGTAGTGAAATAATATTGTAAATCGTTAACCACAAAATATAATTGTGGATTTAACAGCTATGGGTTTCTTTTTTTTAATTGGGGAAGCCTCGTGATCAAAGGGGAAGTCTTAAGAGAATTAATTGAAAATTTGTTTAGTTCTCTTTTAAATTATGCTTAAAATGTGGTATTTCTTGCAGTTATGAGTAATACTCTTGAAAAGAGACTGTTAACCATAGTTTTTATAACTTATCTATTTAAGAATTTTATTTATTACATTTGTTTTCACATTATTTAGCTACATAAAGGCAGCATAATTAAGTTATTATTAAACCACTATTATTGATAAGGAAGCCACTGATAAAAATTCATTTTTGTCCATTGACAAGTATAGATATCTAACATTAACACAGAGGAAAAGAACACCTAATGAGAAGCATAAAATCTAAAAATAGAATAATTTGCATACATGATTTTATACCGAAATACTATATTCTAGAACTAATTTTTTTGCCTAATATTGTACCATTTGTTAAGAAAGAATTAGCAGCTAATGTGATGTAATTTGTTAGAAAAAAGTGCTGTTACATGATCTTTAATATGTGCTGTATCAAATTCTGTTCCCCTATGTAACATTCATATGTAATGTGTATATGTAGTATGACAAATTGTCATATATACTACAGGTAGTTTTTAACCATTACCCAAATTCTACTCTATAGTACTTTTTTATTTAGTAGTATAATTAATCCCATCCATTTCCTCTAGAAGGCAGTCCTGTTTTTCAGAGTCACATTCAAAGAGAAAATGATGGCATGCAGAGGTTTTTAATGTCTGCAGCTATAAATTATCTACCTATCTTTGAGATAATAGCCAGAACAAAAGGGTAACTATGGGAAGAATAGTAGCAAGTAGTATTCACAATTTCATACAGAAAAAAGGGTCCTTGTTGTTCAAGACCAGCCTGGCCAATATAGTGAAACCTTGTCTCTACTAAAACTACCAAAAATTAGCTGGGTATGGTGGTAGGTGCCTGTAATCCCAGCTACTAGGGAGGCTGAGGCAGGAGAATTGCTTGAACCTGGGAGAGAGAGGTTGCAATGAGCAGAGATCATGCCATTCCACCACTCCAGCCTGGACAACAATAGCAAAACTTTGTAAAAACAAAAAACAAAAAAACAGGGGTCCTTGTTATAAGTATGTGAGTGAATTGGCAGAGTAGTTTTCTAGTTCGTGTCCTTCTATGTTAGGACATAAAAATCTCTCAAGGTGGCCAGGTGTGGTGACTCACACCTGTAATCTCAGCACTTTGGGAGGCCTAGGCAGGTGGACCACCTGAGGTCAGAAGTTTGAGACCAGCCTGGCCAACCTGATGAAATCCCAACTCTATTAAAATAGTAATAATACTAAAATTAGCTGGGCATGGTGGTGCATGCCTGTACTCAGGAGGATGAGCATGAGAATTACTTGAACCCGGGAGGCAGAGGTTGCAGTGAACCGAGATCATGCTACTGCACTCCAGTGTGGGCAACAGAGAGACTCCGTCTCAAAAAAAAAAAAAGAGAAGAGGTTTATGGAGGTACAGGGGACTATTAACAGTATTAAGGTAAGGCTTACAAAGCCAGCTTGCATAAAAGATAAGGACATAGACTGCTGAAAAGGTCAAATACAATTTAAAAATATAAAAAATTATTAAAATGTATCTTCCACCCAATCACAGTATTGAGCACAGTAACAGTAAACACAAAGGATTTTGTTATGCCAAATAATTAAGAAAATCCACATAATATGAGCTGCATTCAGCAGATAATAAATGTTCAAGAATGGTGACTATGATGATGAGAATAATTAGGTTAAAACGTCTTACCATGCCTACATAAGTCTTCTAAAGTATCTTTTAGGAGTAAGGTTTATATTCTGTGACCCAGCAATTTCCACTTTGAGAATATTTTTCTAAGAAAATAATTAGATATGTATGCCAAGATACACATGTAATGATTTTCATAAAAGTTAATTCAAAGAAAGATATTGCTAGCAACCTAAGTATCAAACAAAAGGGAATGGTTAAGTCAATCACAATTCAGCTACAAAATGAACCATGCAAAAATGATAAATGATGTTATGAAATATTATATGACACAGTACATTTTCACAATACATTGTTAAAAGGTAAAATTTTGTATGTCTAGAATGCTGTGTTTTGAATGTATGTAAATAATCTGTACCTGATGTTATTTATATTTTTTCATTTATATACAAATTTTACATATATATTCATATATAGTGAAAAATATATACCTAAAATAAGCAACTCTATCTGGGTGGTGATTGTGTCTTTTATTATTTCATTTCCATTTTTCTTCTTTTCTGCATATTTCAAATTGTCTATGTAGCTATGCATAGTTTTCAGAATGTCAGTATCAATGAATAGTCTACCAAGGGACTTTTTTAACAGACACTAATAGAACTAGGAAAGGTATTTAGTGGACTATATTGATGGGATTTGGTTGAGGTTCTAAAGGATGCTAAAATCATAAATCAGAGATATAGCCAATGCTAGAATGAATACCTTATTCTTGTCCTTCTAAGTTAGGACATAAAAATCTCTCAAGGTAGCCAGGTGTGGTGGCCTATGAAAATACTTAAAGTTGAAATTGTGGCCTATGAAAACACTTAAAGTTGACCCTGCAGATTCTGAGAATTGAAGTTCTATTATTCTCAGAATCTGCAGGGTCAACTTTAAGTGTTTTCATAGCCCACAATTTCTTTAAGATTTGCACATGGAGCTTAAAACAGTTTAAGACACTAGTCCACTAAATCAAGCAGGCACTTCTTTGACAAGTTCATTTTATGAGATGATCTCAATTATTACTAATGCTTTAAAATTTATAATTAGAGAAGAAGGTCCTCCCTCTATGTCCTGAACAACTGAGGGGAAAGATAACAAAGAGGTTGGTAAATGGGTATGTGATTCCAAGCAGCAGATGGCTCTAGTGGTCTTCAGCAGGTGCTCATTTACATATTTTTGCCATAACCACCCTCTTCCTTCCCTCAGCATGGCAATATGCTTTGGCTTGAACGCACAATTATACCAGAAGTCTTTTGATGTAGTGAAAAAAGTACTGAATATAGGGTCTTAGGTTTGATTTATTTTCCTATCCCTTAGGCTAAGTACATACAGTCTTTAACATGTCCATTAAACCTCATGAACGTCCATTATTTTCAACAGGTTTCCTTGTCATACTATTCATACAGAGATAAAAGAAAACTAAATGGAATATTGTGCTTGGGAGGAATTGGATTTTACCTTAAGACACTGATAATTTAAGAGCCCAAATTTTGGGAAAGAGCAGAAATGGTGCACTGGGTAATGCCACAAAAATTGAGGTCAGAAGACTCTGGTCCTCTCTGGTCACTAGTTATACATACCAGGACCTTCAAAGCATGTAATTGCATTCATCCTCAACTTACCTAGCTGCAAAATGTGGGTACAGGAAAAGGAAAAGAGAATGTAGAAATTAAGCTATATTATCTTTAAGCCTTATTCAGCTATAAAACACTTTAATTTTGTTATATGATGTGAGTAATCAGGTGGGTTTTTTTTTTGAGAAAAGTAAATGTATTCCAAATTTTAACTGATTTCATGTGCTAAAGAGAATATATAATAGAACTTCAATGAAACAAAGTAATATGTAATGGGACATATTACTGAACCAACATTTTAACAGCATACTTTATGATTAGGAGGCCGGGTGCAGAGGCTTGTAGTTATAATTTCAGCACTTTGGGAGACCAAGGCGGGTGGATCACCTAATGTCAGGAGTTCAAGACCAGCCTGAGAAACATGGTGAAACCACTGTCTCTACAAAAAAAATACAAAATTTAGCTGGGTGCAGTGGCTCGTGCCTGTAATCCCAGCTACTCAGAGGCTGAGGCAAGAGAATTGCTTGAGTCCAGTAGGCGGAGGTTGCAGTGAGCAGAGATTGCACCATGGCACTCCAGCCTGGGCAACAGAGTGAGACTCCGTTTCAAAAAATAAAAAATGAAAAATAAAAACAAAAATCGATATATCCCTTTCCATATTAGTTAAATATAAGGGTTCCTTTTTACAAATAATCCTCATATTATTAGTAGCATAAATTTTTGTTATTGTGATCCTTTCAGACAGTAGAGATACTGTCTAATTTAGTCTGTAGAATACTAATGGAACTTCTGAAATAGTAGAGAAAATAAATTTAACATTTCAAAAAAATTATTTGGACTAGTTTCAAACCTGTTTTGTTGAATGTAAATAGTTTTTTTAAGTATTTGTGATTTATTTTATACCTTCCAGGTATGATCACTTTGTAGTGTGTGTCATAAAATGAAATTAATTACAGAAAAAATCTTGTCCACAAACTAATAGAATCATCTGTATTTTTGATGATGTAGTAAAATATTTTAGTATTATATTACATAAATAAAACTTTAAAAAATTAAGAACAATATTTCATTCAAAGTTCATTCATTTACTGAATAAGATTTAATTGAGTGTCTGATATGTTACAGCACTGCAGTAAGCATTAAAGTCTTTAAATAACATAAGGTGAATATTTTAGAGGCAAATTACTGTAATATCAGTTTCTTCACACTGTTTTTTAATCCATATGATATGCTAATCTTTCAACTTGCAATAGCACTCTCTTATCCCCTGATAACTTTCAGTTATTTAGAACTTTTGAAAAATACAAATGTATAGACTTTTTATATCCAAGAGCCAGCTTAAGCAAATATTACTAGAGATCACAGAGTATCCTACAATCCTAATTGTTTTTATTCTAGAAGGCAGAAAAATTGGCAGATTCAAATACAAGTGAATCATTTAGAGAGTGAATTATGTCATCCCCTAAAAGGATGACATCTTTTGTGTTGAATTTTCATAGATTTTTTAGATTAGATGACAATGAATCATACATACTCAAAGGTGACAAACCCATAGATTTTATGTTCTGATAGAAATGTATTTCCATCCCTGAAGAAAATAGTGATGAGATTCTGAAATCTGAACAAGTTATTAAGTTTCAAGCAAGTATAATAAAACACAATAAAAATACTTACAGGAAAAGAAATGCTCAAAATCTTGTGAACAATCTATTTCTCTTGCAGTTGTTGCTACAAATACAAGAAAATCAAGTGCTTCCCTATTACTGAGCCTTAAATATATTTTGAATAACTGAGTATCTAAACTTTTCAGTTTGCTACTGTCCAGTCAGCAATTTAATTGGTTTTTAAGTTTTTAAAATTGACATTGAGGAGAGGACAAATCTGTTATAAGTGATAGCATTTTCAATGATGTTACAAAAGTCAGTCTAACTACTTCAGTAAATGACTTAATTGGCTTATGCATAACTGCAAGGAAAAATAAAGATAAATAATTTAATTATTACATAAATGTAAAATGTTTGTGATTAGTGTTTTTAAAAGGCTAGGGCAACATTAACGCATAGATAATTACATCAAAGGTTGCAAATTAGTTTTCAGTGGTCACCCACAATTCAGTTAACAAACAGGACCAACTAGCCACATTTGACTGCCTCTTACCCTTGTTAACATTCATGTTTTCTTTTATTTTTTTTTCTTTCTGGTTTTCCAATTAATTCTTACAGGTTGCCAGCTTTTAAAATTTCTTCCTTCTGAGGCCTAAGAAATCAGGCATGAAGAGCACACTATTGCCCCTACCCACACCTAGTGCCTGTTTCTTGTCGCTTCCCTGACTAAATTCTATACTAGACAAATTGACCACCCTTCACCTCTTTAAAAGTAAAGTTGTCCCTCCATATCCACAGAAGACTGATTCCAGGACTCCTCCTCGAATACCAAAATCTGCCAACGCTGAAATCCCTTACATAAAATTGTTTAGTATTTGCATATAACCTATATACATCCTCCCATATACATTAAATCATCTCTAGATTACTTATAATATCTGATACAATGTAAATGCTATGTAAACAATTTTATACTATATTCTTTTAAATTTGTATTATTTTTATTGCTGTATTGTTATTTTTTATATTTTAACATATTTTTTATTCTCAGATGGCTGAATTCATAAATGCAGAACCCAAAGATATAGAGGGTTGACTGTAATAGTTAATAAAAGTCATGCAACTGAAAATTTCACATTGAACATTTTATATTCATATATCATTTTAAAGTCCTCATTGATATATCTTAAATTATTTTGTTTCTAAAAGATAAGTAGACATGTATGTTGAAATTAAAAGAAATTGTCCTATGATAATAAATATTGAGTTGTGTTCTATTGTGTTGGTGAATCTGCACTTTCCATGCATATTCAAAAAGGGGAACTGAACTGCTAAATAAGTTTACCAATAAGAAAATTAAGGTTAAATCAATAAACATATATATAAGTCTCAAAACTCGGTAAATGTATTTTATGAAATCAAACATTTGTGTAATCATACTCAGGAATAAAAGAGACAGACAAAGAGTGCAATGAAGCAATTTTCTTCCTTTAGAAATAGCTTGCATTTCATTTTTGTCCTAAAGAAATAGAAGCATAATATGGAACATTTCACATTGACAGATCTATCATCTTAAAAACAAAGGCAAAGTATGACAAGCATTTTAACAAAAGTGAAGAGGAATTCTGTTTAATTTAGATCTGTAATATGAGTCATGATGTAAGAACTTAAAATGGCGGGAGAGAACAAATAAGGTATTTGTCCAACAAATGTCTTCCCAAGAGCATCAGCACTCTTTTCTTTTTCTTTTTCTTTTTCTTTTTTTTTTTTTTGAGACAGAGTCTTTCTTTGTAGCCTAGGCTGGAGTGCAGCGCAGTGGCACAGTCTCAGCTCACTGCAACCTCTGCCTCCCAGGTTCAAGCAATTCTTGTGCCTCAACCTCCCAAGTAGCTGGTGAGCATCACCATACCTGGCGAATTTCTGTATTTTTAGTAGAGATGCGGTTTCCCCATCTTGGCCAGGCTGGTCTCAAACTTAGGACCTCAAGTCATCTGCCTTGCCTGGGCCTCCCAAAGTGCTCGGATTACAGGCATGAACCACCATCCTTTTCTTTTTTTTCTTTCTTTGCTTGTTTGTTTGTGGATAGAATTGCTCTAAGGAATACATGTCAATTCAGTTATCTTATTATTCTATATCACATTTTGATGGTAGCTGAGTAATCTCTGTGGATCTCATGGTAGAAATTAGGTTAAAGTAAAAAATGAGTCAGTTTGATTTTGAAGCATTTAATGTTGTAAGAACAGTGGTGACACTCATGCCAAAATTTTAACATAAGACTTTTTTAAAACTAAGGTTTAAAACAAATTCTTGACATATACAAATTCAAGTTTATGACTTGACCAAATATTCAATGCAGACACTGTAGTTCAGAAGCTCATATTTCAAATGTCAAAAGTTAGAACCTGAAGAAAAAAGCTGTCAAAAAATAGGGAAAGAAGGATAACTCTCTGAAAGCAGACTAAAACTCGCAATCTGTCATGTGGGTAATGAGACTAAGAAACAGCTGTATTGTATACATATTGAGTAGAACATGATTAAAAAAAAACTCTATCACCCATGAAAATTTTTTATTGACTTGATGATTCCTAAGGAATGCCATCCAGCTACTTTAGCTTTGGGTCAGGTGTGGAGGTTCATACATGAAATCCAAGAACTTTGGAAGTCCAAGGAGACAGGATCACTTTAAGTCAGTAGTTCGAGACAAGTCTGGGCAACATAGTGAGACCTCATCTCTACAAAATATTTAAAAATTAGTTGGGTATATTGATGCATGCCTATAGTCCCAGCTACTTAGGAAGCTTGGCTGGGAGGATCTCCTGAACCCAGAAGGTTGAGGCGGCAGTGTGCCATGATTGCCCTATTGTACTCCAGCCTGGGCAATGGAGCGAGACCATGTCCCGTCCCCCAAAAAAAAGAAATTTAAACTTTAGTTTTGGCATTCCAGGGTCCTTCATGACCTTTATCTTGACCTCATGTATCTCTCCTCTCTTGTCTCTCTGTTCCTTATACTCCAGCCACACTAGACTGACTACTCACCTGATCAATAGATTTATTGCCTAGGGGGCTTTGATGAAACTGTCTGAGTTCCTCTCTCCGTAGCTTTGACAGTCAAAACCTTACCTAACAATTTGTAAGGCTCAGTTCAATTACTCAAATCCCCTCTCTTTCAAGAAAATTCCTCTGATTATTTACTGAGAATTATGCTCTTATCTGTACATACATATCTTGCTTTAAATCTATAATTGACTCATCACATTCTGCCATAAATTACAGTTGATTGTATATATCTGTCTCTTCTCTATATACAGCCCTAGAGTACGGACAATATATTAGTCTCTTTGTATCACATTTACATCTGAAGATTTGTGGAATGTAACTAAATGAATAAATAGATTAGGAAATCTTAGATAATGCTATATTTAAATATAAAGGATAAACATCCTTTATCCTATTTTATATAAATAGAAAAAAAGTTCCCTGGAATCTTCTACCATATGTCTACTTTGACACTGGAAAATTAGCACCCAAGTATTATTCTAGGGCAAAACTATATCTCTTAAAAATTCTTCTTAAAATCTCCCTGAATATTTCTCCTCTGATGCTTGACTATAGCATCCTGTATTTATCCACAGTAGCACCACACATTTCCTTCTCATTTGGGATTACAACAGTGTCTGGGAAAAACATCACACTGACTATACTCTCAATGCGGAAAATTAAAGTTAGAGACATGAGAAATTGTTATGTGTTTATACATTTATATGTATATATATATATGTATAGTTTCAGATGCCAGACTAAAATGAGAAATACTTATTTATTGCACAATAACTGTAGGGTATTCTATAATGACATTCTGAATTTGTCCAAGTAGTTAAAAGAAAAAGTATCTTTGTGTTTACTGATTTTTTAAAAAATGCATAATGTTGAAGTTATAGTCCAACACAAACTCAGGTCTCACCAGAGGCTCTTAGCAGTTAACACCTTCTAAACAAGGCTTGTAATGTTAATATTTTATGAAGAGGCTAGTTAAGTCGTCCATATAAGAAACACCTCTGCCAGAAAATTATGAAATTGTGTGTACACCCTATTCTGTTGATTCCACAGAAGTCAGCTATTTGTTTTTAGACTCTAGAACATATAGGCCTCCAGGCAAGAGTTATTCCGAGCTGAAATATCTGTTTGAGACAGGAATAAGGGAAGGGAGGGTGTAGGGGAGCAAACAGCCTCAGTTTCAGGGTTATTCCTTTCCTTTCTTATTACTCTGACTCTGAGTTTCTATTCTCATGTTACTTTGACTTGCTCCTTTAATGGTGGAGATCTCTATTCACCCATGCTTTAACCAACCCACATTCTACTGCTGCTTCAGTTTCTTTAGTTCACCTGGTTGCTGATTATTTATGTGAGCCTAGATTTTATGCTCTGCTTTATCTCTCTTGTTTTCTTGTCTGGCATTGTATACACCTCTTGCCTGGACATACTACACTTGTCTGTGTTCTACTTTCCTCATAGCTCTTCACGGGGCTTCTCTCTTCACTGCTGGAAGAGGCAACCATAAATAGTAGTTTCACCTTCTCAACTTTTCTCAAATACCAGTTGCCACTCATCTTTTTGTCATTGAATTTAAAACTTTTACTGTGAGAAATGGATAATGGAGAAAAATGCTATAACAGAATTCCAGGGCTGTGTAACAAATTGCTAGAAACTGGAGGACCTCAAAAACCAAATTTAATCTCTCACCGTTCTGAATCCTGGAAGTTCAAAACTAAGGTATTGACAGGGTTAATTCCCACTGGAGAAACAGAACTTGTTCCGTGCTTTTCTCCTAGCTTCTGTTGGTTGTTGGCTGCTATGGTTTGAACATTTGTTCCCTCCAAAACTCATGTTGAAATTTAATTCCCAAGGTGGCAGTATAGAGAGGTGGAGCTTTGAGGAGGTAATTGGTCATAAGGGCTCTGCCCTCTGAATGGATAATCTGTTCAAGGATTAATGGAATAATAGATTTTCAAGACAGTGGAACTGGTGGCTTTATAAAAAAAGGAATGGAGAACTGGGCAAGGACATTAGCATATTAAGTCCCTTCACCTTATGATGCCCTGAGCTGCCTTAAGACTACAGAGCATCTCTACCAGCAAAGAGGCTCTCACAAGAGGCTGTCATGCAGTCCCCTAAACTTGGAATTTTTTTTTTTTTGAGACAGAGTCCCCCTCTATTGATCAAGCTGGAGTGCAGTGGCCCAATCTCGGCTCACTGCAACCTCTACCTCCTGAGTTCAAACAATTCTCCTGCCTCAGCCTCCCAAGTAGCTGGGATTACAGGTGTGTGTTATCACACCTGGCTAATTTTTGTATTTTTGGCAGAAATGGGGCTTCACCATGTTGGCCAGGCTGGTCTCGAACTCCCAACCTCAAGTGACCTGCCTGTCTCAGTCTCCCAAAGTGCTGGGATTATAGATGTGAGCCACCATGCCCAGCCCAGACATTTTAGCCTCTGTATTTTTAAGAAATTAATTTTAAACAAATTATCTAGTTTCAGTTATTTTTTATAAGCAACAGAAAATGGACTAAGACCTTGGCAGCCCTTAGTGTTCCTTGGCTTGTAAATGTATCACTCCAGTCTCTGCCTCGGTCATTACATGGTGTGATCCCTGTGCATCTCTGTCTCTATGTCTATTCTCTTCTTATAACACCATTTATATTAAATTGAGAGCCTACCTTATTCTAGTAGAACCTAATCTCAACTTAATTACATCTGCAACAACTGTATTTACAAAAATGTAACATTCTGGTACTGAGAATTAAGACTCTGACATCTTTTGGGGGGATGTAAAAAAAGCTGGATTTGGTGGAAGTTTTATATATTCTCCAAAATTTTGAAATTCTATGATTTCATTATCTCACAAATATGAAAATAGATTATAATGGACATTTCAAGCAGAAGAAAAGTAAATTATAAACAATTAAAAGACAAGGAGAGTATGTCTCAGTGTAGTTGGAGCATGACTTAGGGAACTAACCGGAGATAACACTGGAATGTTAGCCCAGTGTATGACTCAGGCTAGTTCCCAGCAGTCCCAGCCCAAACTCCTGTTCTCAAGATCAACCTTAATCAGAAACAGAGAACATATAAACCTTCTAAGCCAACAATCTTGGGTTAAGTTTCAAGTCACCTTTGCAGCAAGTTTTTGGCTGGTCTCTAAGTCCTAGTCATGTCATTTGTGTCAATGCATAAAATCTAAAAGGGTACTGTGGGGAATGGGTACTCCTATGCACTACAAGTAAAAATGTGAATGGTAACAGCACCTTTGAAGAGCAATCTGATGACACCTATTAGAAATTAAAATATATAAATTATTTAGGCTTAATTAATATCTTAAGGATCTATCCTAAAAGTGTTAAGGAGCCAGTAAATAAGGATCTCAGTGCAAGGATATTTATCATAGATGGTTAACAGTGAAAAAAGAAAAGAGAAAGCAATAACAAGGTGAATACCATCATTAACAGAAGATCAACTGAGTTACAAAGTTTATAAATAACTTAATTCAGCATGCACCATGTTGCTATTTAGTCCATTTGGGCTGATCTGACCTCATGTTCTCTCTCTAAAGGATTATTCTATTACAATAACCAATAGTGTTCTCTCTCAGTTTTCCTTTAGAAAAGATGTAGAGTACATATATTTCATCATTACTTTTGAGTATCTCGACTAAACTTCATGGAAACCATTCATTTTCTACTTTACAAATTTACTTTTATAGAAAAAAGTTTATTATAGACAATTTAGAAACGGACATAAGCAAAATCTTACCCAGTAACAAATATTATATATCCTTCAATGTATAATCTCCCAGTATTTTTCCCTTAAAAACCATTTTTCACCAAAATCTATCAGATTGAACAAAATGTGCCATTGGATGGTGAATTAACTTCCTATCTTTTCTGTAACACATCTATTTAGTGTTTTAAGACAAGTCAAATTTATATAAGGTGTAGAAGTCAGAAGTCCCAAATGAGTTTCACTCACCTGAAATTAAGTTGTTAGCAGGGCCATGTTCCCTCCAGAAGCTCTAGGGATGACTCTGTTTCTTTCTCTTTTCCATATTCTAGAGGTGGCCTGGATTCCTTGGCTCCTGACCTCTTCCTCTGTCTGCAAAATTAGTATATTTTAGCTTCTCTTGCCACAGAAAATTAATTAATTAATTGAAGGATAACTATGTGAGATGAGGGATATGTTAATTTGCCTTACTATTGCAATGATTTTACTATCTATATGTATCCCATAACATCATGTTGTATACCTTAAACATACACAATAAAATTTATTTTAAAAACCAAAACAAGAACCTGGTAAAGATTAATATCTTTAAATCTTTCTCTGACTCTGATCCCTTCTTCTTTCATTGTATCTCCTTCTCTGACTCTGAAACTTCTTTTTCCCGCTAAGAAGAACCCTTATAACTACACTGGGGTCACCAGATAATTCACGATAATATTCACATATCAAGATTCTTAATTTAGTCACATCTAAAATATCCTTTTTGTCATGTCATGTAACATATTTACAGGTTTCTGAAATTAAGATGTGGATATCCTTGAGGGGCCATTTTTCTGTGTACCACAGATAAGTTCTCCAGAAGCAGATGTTCAGATGGAGTTTGGGATGCCAGATGTTTTTCAGGGCTTAATCTGAGTTAGGGTAATAAAATACAAGTTTGGCTAGAGAAGAATTCAAACTTTGTCAGGCCTAACAAAGTCTCAGCCAGCCCAACAAAGAGCTCTACAGCAATTCTTAACCTTTACAGTGTCGTAAGTCAGCCCTAAATAGCTAAGTAATTTATACCCTGACCTGTATCAATCACTGAGTGATCCAGAGAATGAAGTCAGGAAAAGCAGCTCTCTGTAGCTGAGGCAGATCATGAAGAAAATGCTAACCACACTTGCTAGCTGCACAGCAAGTCTAATCCTTGAAGAGAAAATGTGTGTGGCACATCCTCAGGTCACCTACATAATATATTTAAAATACATCTATAGATTACTCTTTTGTAACTTGATTTCTTCATTAAATATATTTTAAACAGTTTCCAAATAATTGAATATTTCTTAATGTCTAATACCAAGGTACCTGTTAACAGGTACCTTGTGGTTGAACATTTGGGGCACTGCCATCTTTTTTACCCCAACAATGTAGCCAGGAACTATGAATTATATCATTAAACTATATTTACTAATATTCATCTCAGATTTGCATTTCTCTATCTCTCCAGAGTGATAATCACCTTTTTCCCTTTCCCTCATAACAAGCAGATCATACTGGAATAAGAAATGGTAAATCCTTTAAATATAAACTTCTACAATTTATCTTCCAGAAGTTGTATTTTAGGACAGGATATTGTTTTTCTGGCATGAAGATCTAAAGTTTTCCTTAATAATATACTTTATCCTTTTGACTATCAATAAGTAAGAAATCTTGTGAAAATGTGTAAAGGCTACACATCAATTTTAAAAGTAAAAATCCTGAGTAGATACGAAGTTCTTCACTCATGGACAACCAGCCTCCTCATCTCAGATACACTGGACCTTTTCCTCTCACCAGTACCATTCTGTCTATCCCATTGTCACAGGCTTTCACTTTATTCCCATTGAGATACAAAGGTCTGCTCTCCCAGTTACAGATCAGCCAGGGCCAGAGATAATACTTTCAAACAGTAACTACTAGCGAGACTTCTACATTCTCTTTACATGAAGCCAATCCTGATTGCCCATTTATGTACATGAAGAAAAGCCAAGAAATGCCCAGAGAAAGAACACTTGTGAGATTAACAAACCCCATTCCACTCTGGACCAAAATATTAGTCGTCTTAGTAGTCATTCCTACTTATTTTCCAGGCAAATGTCTCTATCCATATGCACTAAGAGAACTGGGCCATGTTTGGGAAAAAAAATCATCCTAATTAGTGGAAAAATTCGATAACATTTTAAAATATAAATTATATTTTTTCCATAGATATTAATAATTTTCTAGCACATGGAGGTAAAATTGCATTGAAAGGAATAACTTTAAACATTCTTAAATACATTCCACACATCATTACTTAGTACAGAATGTTTCTCTTACGCCTGTTCCTTCCACTGTTAAAAGAACAGCAACTTTCAATATTTAATTGGCTATTAAACTATCATGTCACAGATTAGTCACATGTAAATTTAAAATATCATATTAAGAAATACTCAGGGCAAATATTTATAGTATTAAATGCCCAGTGAAAATATATTAAAAATAATTTTGAGTTTCTATGGGAAAATAATCTTGTATACCTAAACTATCCTACTTCATTTGGAAAAAGCAAAATGAAATATTCCTTAGGACATACGAAAGTTATGTGATAAAAATGATTATGCATTCTTCACTAGAATTTTATCAGCAAATTGGCATTTGCAAATCTGAGGATGTATTTTTTTTTTTTTTTTGCTTCCAAGGTAAGGAGTGTTACACCTGAATATAGAGCAATCACTATGACAAATTATTGATGAAAAATGTCAATAAGCTATTGTTCACTTTTAAATAAGGGTGCTGGCTGGAGATTAATTAAGTCTGATCTGACAGATGATAGTGCTGGACTAATTAGTGCAACACTAAATGAAAGGAAAGGATGATTGGGCACCAAACCAAGATATCTCATTTTAAACAGATTATGCAGCTGGCTTTTTAAGGATGTAAAGAAAATGACAAGATCCAAATGAATTTCTCATTTACCCCATAAATTAAGACACTAGCAGCAAAAAGAGTTAAAAGAACTACAAACAGCAGTGAGACTATGGATCACTTAGCACTGCTATTCAGGTGTGATGGTTAATGTTGAGTGTGGATTTGACTGGATTGAAGGACGTGAAGTATTGTTCCTGGGTGTGTCTGTGAGGGTGTTCACAAAGAAGATTAAAATTTTAAGTCAGTGGACTAGGAGAGGCAGACTCACCCTTAATCTGGGTGGGCGCCAAGTAATCTGCTGCCAGCATGCCTAGAATAAAGCAGGCAGAAGAAGGTGAAATGAGCTGACTTCCTGAGTCTTCCCACCTTCATCTTTCTCCATTGCTGAATGCTTCCTGCCCTCAAATATGAGACTCCAAGTTCTTCAGCTTTTGGACTCTTGGACTTAGCAGTGGTTTGCCAGTAGCTCTCAAGCCTTCTTAGACAGAAGAGCTTGCACTGTTGGCTTCCTTACTTTTGAGGTTTTGGAACTAGGACTGGCTTCTTTGCTCCTCAGCTTGCAGACAGCCTATTGTGGGACCTTACCTTGTGATTGTGTGACTCATTACTTCTTAATAAATTCTCTTCATATATACATCATATACATCCATCCTATTAGTTCTGTCCCTTTAGAAAACCCTGACTAATACATCAGGTAAGGCTACTTTTATAACAAAGACAATAACACCTTAAAACACAATAATTTTAGAAATATTATTATAACTTTCTGAAGTCTTTTGTCAAAACAACTGCTATTAATAGAAGTTGCTCTATGTAGTACCAAGGTATAACCTAAGCAGGGATAAGGTGAAAGACAATCATTCTCTTCAGATCTTGGTACTAAAGCAGGCATTTATGGCAACAAGAGCTTAAGGCCTTATGTGCTCTTGCTCTCATTTTTAGATGTTGGGATATGTCATGAATGGGCTGGGCATACCCCACAGAGGTCTGGACTTAACAGGGAACAATGCAGAAAGCAGAAATCTATGTGGATAGAGAATTTTAGTGGTAAAGGTTCCTTAGGTTCATCATTTCTGCAATTACTGTAGAGTCAGAAACTGTTCCCAATGAGTTTCTAACAACCCTGGGCCTGTGTCTGAGGCTGACTCAGTGCTATATTTTTATCCAATGAAATAGAATTTGACTCATTTCAGTCATGTTAATGGAAAGGTATCTGAACCTTCTCTTCTTGCTCTGATCTTTTTCCTCCCCTTCCCTCCCCTCCTCTCCCCTCTTCTCCCCTCTTCCATTCCCTATCATGTCACCGTCCCTCCAAATCTTTTTTTAAGCTTTTTTTAGCTCTTCCTGTTCTATACATGTTACTTCTGAAGTTGTAGAAGACTTGGCCTTCTGTGATACTTATATCTTACCTTCTGACTCCCTTTACCTCTGGCCATAACAGGGAAAAGAAAAGAATCAGAATTAAAAAAAAAAAAAAAGAATTGCAGACAGGAAAATGCTTTTAAACAAATAAGTCTGGCAAGGAAATAAAAAATGTAAGGTCAAATGGGTGAAAAATGAAATATTACGGACAAAATAGAATGTAGTGGATGTAATGGTTAATATTTGCTCTCAAAGACATTTCCCAAGAAGAGTGCAAGTATTTTCATGACCATTTATGCCAGTGCCAGCTATGCTGTAGAGGAAGCCACACAGCTTAGAATGATCCTTTCCCTTGGAATGCTGTTGTACTGTGTATCCCCATCTGCCTAAGCAACTCCTATGCAGTCCTCAACTCCTTCCAGTTGCCTCTCTTATATTACCTACTTATTTCTTTTTAACAGTTGCCACCATCTGCAATGACTGTATTTTATTTATTTGTGACATGTTTATTGTCTCTTTTTCTTAATAGAATGTATGCTACATGATGCTAGGAGCCTCTGTTTTTTACAACTTAAGGCTAGTACTGAGTATGGTCCATAGCACAAAACTGATGCTTAATAATGTTGATGAATACATGAATGAATGAATGAATTCAAGTTATAATTAAAGCACCATATCTTTTGTAAAGTGTTTGTTTTATACCTTAGCGTTTTTTTTATTATAGTAATAGCACCTTCAATATACAGTTGTATTTTATTCTACAAAAAATGTAGAATAAAATATTTTTTATTCACTTCTAACAAAATATGAGCCCCTTGAAGGCTGGGTCATGTCTTATTACTCTTTGGAAAGGCAGACCACTTAGTAAACAGTTCTGTGAATGGATGAACATTTTGAGAAAGCATTATTAGCGTCCCAAAACCATCTTGAGCAAATGAGAAAACTTATATTTTACAAGTTATTAAACATTAAAAAATATACTTCTTTATAATTCAGATAGCAGAAAGGTTTTTATTATTTCCTTAGGAAAATAGATTATAATTTAAATATATATTTTCTCTTTTCCTGTACATTCCATAGTCTATTTTGACTACTTCATTGGCTGAAAATTAGCTGTTAAGTATAGGAAAGACAAAGCTATGATATCTTTTCAAAGTATCACTGTAGGAATTGCTGATTGGCTTCACCATTTCTTCTTTTTCTTCAACTCATCTGATACTTTGGTACCTATGAAGAATTATGACTTTGTGACAATTAAAATTTCAGAAATATCAGATTTTTCAATGACAAATATGAATTTGAAGGTAAAGTCATTTTCCACCTTTTTGCAAATTTTTAACTT
The DNA here is from genome assembly GCF_048565385.1 of Saimiri boliviensis. Taxonomy (NCBI): domain Eukaryota; kingdom Metazoa; phylum Chordata; class Mammalia; order Primates; family Cebidae; genus Saimiri; species Saimiri boliviensis. Next base: position 32,151,502 of record NC_133458.1, read on the forward strand.
GATGTCTTATATTCAATTAAAGTTGAAAGAGATACTTAGGCTACATACAAGTAGACATTTTCTTTTCTAACAACAGGAATGTAGGATTCTGCTTAAGAAAAGTTAATATTTTTCTTCATTGAGGCTACTTTTTGTCTTTTGGTTAAATATTTTCTTGCTATAAAATTTGCTTGCTATAATGTATGTAATCTGCTTGCTATAAAAGGTATAAAATATATATGCGTTAGATGTCTTAAAAGAAGAGGGATATAATTGAGAAACCAACATCCCAGCTTGGCTAGGACTAAGGAGTTTCCTGGGATACAAGGAATTCATTGCTAAAACCAGGCAGACCAGGATGGTTGTTTACCTATGCTGATAAAACATCAGTTTTTTCATTTTAAACTTAAACCATATACTTGTTTAAAAAAAGTTTCTAGAATTTTACAAGATGCATCTCTAAGGTAAAGTTAAAGAGAGGGAGGTAACTCATTTTCGTTTGAAAGGTTCACATTTTTATGTTTTACTTTCATCCCAAGATGATTATTTATTTCTAATAGTTGTAAGGGTACATGACACTTACAAACACATAAAAGACAAAGCTCCTGTGAGGGTTCCCATCTAACCCAATATGCAATACAACACATAATGGCAAAAGAGGAGGTTTAAAAAGGTTGGAAAAAAATCAATAGTGGAAGGCTTAGTGAAAGAAATGTGTTCTAAACTTTCAAGGAAACATGTAAAAAAATAAAAGGAAGTGTGTTCAAGCAAGACTAATCTGGTTTTAAACCTTTTAAGAATTATACATGCATAAGTAATAAGAAAATGAATTTCTCTATGTGTTCTCTTGTTATACTGTATCTTCCTAGTGGGATTTTTTCTTATTTACCATTATGCAATGGCCCTCTTAATACTATAATGTTTTCTGCCTTAAACTATTCTGAGAGTCATATACTTACTCCAGCTTCTTGTGGTTAATATTTGTGAGGTACATCATTTTTCTTCCTGTTACTTTCAAATTGAAAATGTCATTATGTTTTAGATGTGCCTTTTAAAACAGCATATAGCGGAAAATTTGTAATCCAATCAGAATTTCCATGTTTTAATTGTTAGGTTGATTCTATTTTCTCCCACAGTGATTTTTAGTATTTTGTTACTGACACCTCACTTTTAGGTTTTATGTTGTCTTTTTTGATCTTGATATTGTCTATTGGACTCAAGTGTCTTTATTCCATTTTTCCCCTCCAAATTATTGGAAGTTCTACATTATGTTTCTAGGGTTATTTATAGTGGTTTCCTGAAAATTCTAATATGTATAATCAAACCTGACAGTGTCTAATATTAATCAATATCTTCATACACTACTTCATAGAAGAAAAGTAACTTTTACAAACCTCTTCCATGTAACTCATTTCTAATACTTAAATTGTGTTTTGTTTTTAAACCACACACAGTCATTATCTGTCATTTCACTTCATGTTTTCCACATATTTACCAATATTCATTCTTACCATCCGTTTATAGATCCTGTTCCTATCTTCTGAGTTTAAATCCTTCCTATATTAAATCCTTAATTGTAATTTAAGTGATAGAGGCTCCCTAAGTAACTTTTTAAATTCCAACAAACAAAAAGCCCTCTCTCTATGTGAATATATCTTCTCTTCTCCCTCACTCTCGAAGAATCAAAATTTAACAGAGTATAGAACTCTGGATCTCTTATTTTTTCTAAGCATTTTGAGTGTATCATTTATTCCTTATTTTCTGACTTGTTGATTTTGAGATACCTGCTGCAGTCCAAATATTATTACTCTGTAGTTAATCTCTCTCTCTCTCTCCCCATCTCCCCGCTTCTTTTTCTCTCTCCGCCTCTTCTTCCTTCCCTTTTCACTCCTTTCTCTCTCCTCCTTTTTCCCTTTCTCCTGGCTGTCTTCTCTTTCTCATTTGTCTTTAAGATAAAACAGATATGGACCAATGGAACAGAACAGAGGCCTCAGAGGAAATACAATGTATCTACAACCATCCAATATTCGACAAACCTGACAAAAACAAGCAATGGGGAAAGGATTCCCTGTTTAATAAATGGTATTGGGAAAACTGGCTAGCCATGTGCAGAAAGCAGAAACAGGACCCCTTCCTGACACCTTACACTAAAATTAACTCCAGATGGATTAAAGACTTAAACATCAGACCTAACACCATAAAAACCCTACAAGAAAATCTAGGCAAAACCATTCAGGACATAGGCGTAGGCAAGGACTTCATGACCAAAACGCCAAAAGCAATGGCAAACAAAAGCCAAAATAGACAAATGGGACCTAATCAAACTCCACAGCTTCTGCACGGCAAAAGAAACAAGCATTAGAGTGAATCGGCAACCAACAGAATGGGAAAAAATTTTTGCAGTCTACCCATCTGACAAGGGACTGATATCCAGAATTTACAAAGAACTAAAACAGATCTACAAGAAAAAAACAAACAAGCCCATTCAAACATGGGCAAAGGATATGAACAGATACTTTACAAAAGAAGACATACAGGAGGCCAACAAACATATGAAAAAATGCTCATCATCACTGGTCATCAGAGAAATGCAAATCAAAACCACATTGAGATACCATCTCACACCAGTTAGAATGGCAATCATTAAAAAATCTGGAGACAACAGATGCTGGAGAGGATGTGGAGAAATAGGAACACTTTTACACTGTTGGAGGGAGTGTAAATTAGTTCAACCACTGTGGAAGACAGTGTGGCGATTCCTCAATGACCTAAAAATAGAAATCCCATTTGACCCAGCAATCCCATTACTGGGTATATATCCAAAGGATTGTAAATCATTCTACTATAAGGACACATGCACACGAATATTCATTGCAGCACTGTTTACAATAGCAAAGACCTGGAACCAACCCAAATGCCCATCAATGATAGAACGGATAGGGAAAATGTGGTACATATACACCATGGAATATTACGCAGCCATCAAAAACAATGAGTTCGTGTCCTTTGTAGGGACATGGATGAACCTGGAAACCATCATTCTCAGCAAACTGACACAAGAGCAGAAAATCAAACACCGCATGTTCTCACTCATAGGTGGGTGTTGAACAATGAGAACACATGGACACAGGGAGGGGAGCACTACACACTGGGGTCCGTTAGGGGGAAGTCGGGAAGGGACCGGGGGTGGGGAGGTGAGAGGAGATAGCATGGGGAGAAATGACAGATACAGGGGAGGGGAAGGAATGCAGCAAACCACACTGTCATGTGTGTACCTATGCAACAATCTTGCATGTTCTTCACATGTACCCCAAAACCTAAAGTGCAATAAAAATAAATAAAAGAAGAAAACTAAAAAAAAAAAAAAAGAAAAAAAAAGATAAAACAAAACAAAAAACCTGTTGTCAATTTTAACTGGATGTAATTGGTATAAATTTATTTTATTTATCTTGATTGGAAATTATTTTGCTTATAGGCTGTAAGAATTATTTTTCCTCAATCTGGAAAAGCTTTCAATTATTATCATTTCAAACATTGTCCCTTTCTTATGCTACATTTGTCACTTATATTAATATGTATATTGGATTTTCTCTTCTACCATTCATGTGCCTTAGTCACTCTTTCGTATCTTTACTCTTCATATTTCTCAGGACTATATTCTGGGAAATTTCACCAGACAACCAATTCAACATTCTCTCTTCAGCTTTATTTTTATCTTAAGAATCATAATTTAATGTCTGGAATGTCTACAGGCTGATTTTTCAAATCAACTTGCTTTCTTTTTATATTGCCTAATTCTTTCCTTACAGATTCTATTCATATGTGGGTCTAATATATTAAGTATACTTATTTTTTCTGTTGTCGTTTTTCTTATATTTGCTCATTGTGCCTTTGTTAAATCATTTCCCTATCATTGTTTTTATATTTGATTATAATCTTACCTTCTAAAGCAAGTATTTACTCCATAAGCATTTTGTGCAGCACAGATAATGAAAGCATGTCTCCAGTAGTTTTACATTTACTTTTTCAAAGTGTCTCAGGAGTGACATTGTCCCCGGAACCATTTATTTAACATCCTTATTAAATTTAGATTAGGTACTATACAATTTCCGATTTAAAGTGTGCAATTCTATGGCTTTAGTATATTCACAGAATTCTGCAACCATCACCACAATCTAAGTTTAGAACAGTTTATCACCCCAAAAAGGAAACCTGTCCTATAAAGTCACTCTTCACTCCACCCCTTCCTCCAAGCAACCAATAGTCCTCTTTCTGTCTCTGTGGATTTGCCTCTTCTGGACATTTTATAGAAATAAGATCAGAAAACATGTGGGCTTTGTGACTGACTTCTTTCACCTAGCATAATATTTTAAGGCTTATCTGTGTTGTAGTAGCAAGTATCATTACTTTATTTCTTTTTATAATCAAACAATATTTCATTGTATATATGTACCACATTTTGTTTATTCTTTCATCAATTACTGAACATTTGGGATTTTTTCTAATTTCTGACTGTTGTGAATAATGCTGATGTGGACATTCATGAACAGTCAGGCTTTTTTGTGGATGCACATATTGAGTATACCCCCAGCAGTGGAATTACTGCATCATTTGGTAAGTCTGTGCTCAGGAGCTTAGCATTTTGAGGAACTGACTGTTTTTCAGGGTTTGCAGCATTTTACATGCTCACCAGCAGTGTCTAAGAGTTTAAGTTTCTCCACTTCCTCATAAACACTAAGTTATTTTTTATTTTAGCAGTTCTAGTGTGTGTGAATTAGTATTTCATTATGATTTTGATTTGCATTTTCCTAATGGATAATGATGTTGAGAATTTTTACGTGCTTATTGGCCTTTATATCTTTTCTGGAGATATGTCTATTCAGGTCCTTTATCAATTTTCAAAACATGTCATTTCTCTTTTAATTATTAAGTTGTAGGAATTTATATTCTGGCTACTAGTCCTTCATCAGATAAATGATTGATTTGCAAATATTTTCCCCCAGCCAACGGGCTGCCTTTCTATTTCTTCATGGTATCATTTGTAGCATTTTTTAAAAAAATTTTTGATGTCCAAATTTACCTATTTTGTTTCTTTTTTCACTTGTGCTTTTGGTATCAAATCTAATAAACCATTACCTAGGCCAACTTCATAAAGATTTACTCCTATTTTTTTCCTAGGATTTTTACATTTTCAGCTCTTAAATTAGGTCTAGGATCTGCTTTGTGTTCACTTTTTGTTTATGCTTTAAGAAAGGAGTCCAGCCTCATTTTTTTGCCTATGTGTATTCAGCTTTTACAGCAATATTTGGTGTAAAAACAATCTTTGCTGTTGCCTTAGATATCTGTATTGGTTAATTTCTGTGTGTCAACTTGGCTGGGCCAAATATCCAGATATTTGGTAAAATATTATTCTTGATATTTTTTGTGAAGGCCCTTTTTTTGGATAAGATTAACATTTAAGTTTGCAGACTTTGAGTAAAGGAGATTACCCTCTACAATGAGATAGTTCCATAATGTGGGTGAGCCTCATGCAAGCAGTTGCAGGCCTAACAGAACAAAGACTGACCTCCTCTGAACAAGAAGGAATTCTGTCTGCAGACTGCCTTTGGCTTGAACTTTTACTCTTTCCAGGATCTACAGCAGTCTGGCCTACTCTACATATTTTGGGCTTGCCAAGTCTCCACAATTATATGAGCCAATTCCTTAAAATAAATCTCTTCCTCTTTCTCTCTCAATGTGTGTGTATGTGACTGTGTGAGAGAGAAAGAGACAGAGAGACAGAGAGAGACAAACTGGTATCTGTCATTCTACATATACACACACATACACACATCTTGTTGAGTCTGTTTCTCTGGAGAACCCTGACTAATAGAGTACCATTGTCCAAAATGATTTGACTTTATTATAAGGGCTTAATTCTGGACTTTCAATTCCATTCCATTTACCTATATGCCCATCTTTATCACTCCAGTATCAATTTTAATGCTTCTATTTCATGATTTACATGTATTATACAGGATTCACATATATAAAAAAGTTAGGATCAGACTTCAAACCTGTATATGGCACACTCTTCCTTTTGAACTCTCATGAGATATTTCTGTTTATGCCAATAACTGAGCAGAGATACGATAACTTGACTCACATTAGGTCACTGTAATTTTTTCATCATCACCAAAGGTGGAAAGTCAGAAGATGCTAGCTTTGTGTAGCTGCCTTAGTTCCAACTTTGTGTTTAATTTCCCCTGAAGTCTCATCTTTTGTCACTGCATGGACATCATGGCTCCAATTCTTGGGCATTATAGTTTGTTTCTGAATTTGATAATCACCTCCCAGATAAGTAATATTATCCTGTGCTCTTAATTGCTCCTTCTTCACTTTTGACACTGCACGCGCGCACACACACACACACACACACACACACTCACTCACATCTCACTTTAAATTACAATTTATTCATCATTGCTAAGTATGAGAGTAAAGATTTTGGCCACAATCTTCGTTAGAAACAGAAATTAAATACATTTGTTTGTTTTTCTTTGACAACTTCAAAAGTCTGCACTAAAATTCAAATATAATTGTAAAAGTTTAATATTAAATATATAGTCTTAAGAAAACAAGACATGAATATTCAAATGTTATTTATATGAATACTCTAAATTTCTTATACATTGAATGTATAAAGTTATTTCATGATTAAATTACATAGTCTTTTTTTGTGAGGCCACAGGGTGGGAGGCGGGTGGCAGGGACTCCCTCTATTGCCCCAGCTGGAGTGCAGCAGAGCAATCTTGGCTCACGGCAACCTCTGTCTTCCTGGGCTCAAGTGATCCTCCAAGTAGCTGGAAGTACAGGTGTGTGCCACCCCACCCAGCTAATTTTTCCATTTTTTTTTTAGAGATGGGGTTTTTCTATTTTACCCAGGCTAGTCTCGAACTACTGAGCTCAAGAGATCCACCTGCCTCTGCCTTCCAAAATTCTAGGATTACAGGCCTGAGCCACCTCACCAGGCCTAAATGACATAGTCTTACCACAGATTTTAGTGATTAAAATAAATCACTAACTACTTCATAAATTAAATTATTGTATTCAATTATATTGTTCAGTTACACATTGGATTACATATGTGTATGATTAATCTTAGGAGTTACTTAAAGCTTACTATTTCTTTTTCCATAAAATAAAATACATTCTGAATTCTAAATAACTAATGCCAAATGTATTCTGAATTTTTTTAAAAACTTATGCCTGTCATTCTATATTGTATTTAGGGGTCTATCTACTTCAAGCCATTTGGATAAACATAAAGGCAGGTTATATTGTAGTAAGCAAAGCATACAATTTCTAAATGTTTTATCTTCCCCACTGCAACAAAAAATTCATAGACATTTTTAAAGTCTCAGAAGAAAAGTTCCAGAGAAAATATTAACCATTTTACTTCCAAAAATCAGCTATTATAAACTCCTAAACATCAATTATTAATACATAGAAATGACACAACAAACCACAGTAATCTTGAACATTTAATACTTGAGGTGGACCATTCCCTCCCCATTTCCTAATGAAGCAGCAGTAAAATAAACATTTATTTCGCACATTTTCACTTTAAAAGTAAATGTTTTTTTTGAAAAATTTGTTTGAAAAGATTTGTAGTTAAAATACTAATTAAGAAAACTAAACTTAGTTTTCTTGTCAAAATGTCCTTTTGTTTTGGGGAAGCTTTTCCTGTATTGTAGGCTGTCAAAAACATTTTGAGAAGCAATGAATTAGTATTTTAACAACAAATCTTTTCAATGAAATATTTCAATATAACATTTACTACAAATTAGAGGCTTTCTTACAAAATGTTAATAATTTTACATGCCCCAAAATATCTTTTAGCCATACAGCTTTGTTTATCTTCATTTTATCTGATTACAGAGCAAGCAAGTTGAGTAGCCATAATGAATGTCTAGGGTGTTTGTTTAGGGAAGAAGACAGGCAAAAACTAAGATATATAATGTGCTTAGTATGTATGAATTTTATAAATACGATTTATTCAATCAATTAGAACAATTGGTAAGCCATACACTTCGTAACTGTAGGTACCATGTTGTATATAACCCTATTTTTTTGTATTATACTTTAAGTTCTGGGGTACATGTGCAGAATGTGCAGGTTTGTTACATAGGTATACATGTGCCATGGTGCGTATATAACCCTATTTTTCTTAAGTTTTGACAGCAAAGTTTTCTAAGAGTGCATGGCTATTGCTAAAGGAATATAAAACTTTTAGACATTTAATAAACATGTTGAAATTATTCTATATATTTTTGAACTTGTATTTTGGGTGAAAATTGATTTAATTTTAGCATACTTCAAACCTATTTAAACATATATTTGGTTTTGCACAATTCACAGGTTTGCTGTTGTAGACTGAAGCTTTAAACAGGTGCCTTCTCAACAAGATTAACAGCTAATACGGCCTCCTTCAAATGTGTGAGTTTATCTCATAAAGAATTGTTTGTCCAGTTGCATTTTCCAATTGATAACGTATCTCATTTTCTTATAATTTAATCTTTTAACATCTCTATATGTGATGTTAAAATTATTATGCCAATTAACTTTTGAAGAACTTTTTTTCTTTAGAAATAATGTATTCAGTTTTATATTTAGGTGAAAGATTTTTATTTTTAGCATATCTGTTTCAGTAGCCATTCACTTTTGTATCATCCATTAAGAATTTCCTTTCAATTGTTTGATATTAACAACAGTGCCAGAAAATAAATGTAAGGGTTCTTCCTAAAGATATATAAGATCTAGTCATTTCTCAATTAGCCACTGATAAATAAATAATGGTGTTCTCCATGGACACAGGGAGGGGAGCACTACACACTGGGGTCCGTTGGGGGGAAATGGGGGAGGGGCGGGGAGTGGGGAGGTGGGAAGAGATAGCATGGGGAGAAATGACAGATACAGGTGAGGGGACGGAAGGCAGCAAACCACACTGCCAAGTGTGTAACTATGCAACAATCTTGCATGTTCATCACATGTACCCCAAAACCTAAAACGCAATAAAAAAAAGTAAAAAATAATAATAATAATAATAATGTTCTCCTCAAAATGACAAGCAAAACCCAAATCTCACTGTATTTATATCACAAATTTTCTGTAAGATAAAAGCGAAAGGTACGAATGTCTGCATTTCTTTTTTTTTTTTTTTTTTACACTTAGGAGAAAATTCACAGTGAAAAGTTAAATTTCCAGTCCAGTCCAATAGAGATTTTGAAAATGATGACTTAATTTCTGGGCATCAATTAGAAATTAGTCCTAAAATAATTCTTAAATATTTTGAAATAAATTATCGGGACTGCAAGAACAATGTAAAGTACAAATATAATGTATAAATTTTGCCATTTATTATATTTAAATTTTCTTTTTTAAGAGGAATAAAACCATCTTTTTTATCATTTCAACTTTAATTTTAGATTCAGAGGTACACATGGCTATGTTGTGTGATGTTGAGGTTTGGGGTACAGATCCCATTGCCCAGATCACTCTCTCACTAAGCACAGTACCCAATAGGCAGTTTTTCAACCCATGCCTACCTTTTTTCCCTACCTCCACAGTGCCCATCATTCCCATCTTTATGTCCATTTCTACAGACATCCTCATTTCTGTTATAGTTTACCTAGCAGTTTTTCTAATATATGTGTGTTAACAAAAACACTTTTGCTGGGCGTGGTGGCTTAGCTGGGTACAGTGGCTCATGCCTGTAATCCCAGAACTTTGGGAGGCCAAGGCAGGCGAATCTCAAGGTCAGGAGTTCAAGACCAGCCTGTCCAACATAGTTAAACCTCATCTCCACTAAAATTAGCCAGGCATGGTGGCGTGTGTCTGTAGTCCCAGCTACTCAAGAGGCTGAGGCAGGAGAATTGCTTGGAGCTGAGATCATGCCACTGCACTCCACCTTGGGCAAGAGTGAGGCTTTGTCCCCTGCCGCAAAAAAAAAAAATCAGTCTGATATAATGGCTGAACACAGAAAATTAGAGTAAATGCGACTCCATTTTCTTCTTAAAATACCTTTATTTTTAAGAGGATTTACTTTAAATTTTTCATGGGCTCTGTATGTGAACAACAGACTGCAGATTGTAAGGACATATTACTCTCACTAAAGATTTTACTGTGTTTTCACAATCTAAGATTCCAGTTACCAAATAATAAAACAGCTAGGCTCTGTGGTTGCAAAGATAGCCATCATACTATAAATCAATTCACTAGCTTCTTGTAAACTGCTGTGAAGCCAGACAGCCTCAACAATTTAATACCAAGACAGGGGTGAATTCCTTCTATCTTAATAAATGATATAGCTCAAAATATTTAAGTGCTTACAGTTTTATTCCAAAATTAAAAGGCTCAAATCCAGTTATGGAAAGTAATTAAATCACTTTTCATCTCACAATGTATTTTTTATGCTCTGCTATTTAACTACTACTATTTTTAAAAATGAGTTTCCTAGGACTACTGGCAGTATTTGACAAACTAGATTTTGAGCATAAACATAAAAAGCATTTAGTCACACTTCCAAATGTTTTAACAATCAACATTAACAATAATATTGACTTATCTATCATTACTGAGAGTAATATTGAATTTGTAGTAAAAGTGTGATGTTGCTAGCAGAGTTATACATTGACATGGAATGGAAATTGAGCTTGGTTACACAGCACTTGTCTGGAGTGAGAATTTCTAGGTTCATATCCTCGCTCTGCTACTTATTATCTAAGACTAATTTTGGACAAATTATGCAACCATTTTCTGCCTCAGTTTAGTCATTTGTAAATGGGAAAAATAATGGCATTATTTCATAGGGCTGTGATAAAAGTTAACTGGGCTAGTATTTCTATGTAGAGAAGTGGCTGGCATATATAAATAACATATACATGAGTTGAAAAAATACTTTAATATAAATAATATACATATGAGTTGAAAAAATACTTTAATAGTGTACTATAATTATCATGTATTGAATAACATTTTGAACTTTGTAATGTCTGCTTTCTTTCTGAATAGCGGATTGTACTGGAGAATAACTAATGAAAGTCAATGTCTCATCCAGAGGAAAAATAAAAGACACATTTATTAAATTTGCTAATAATACAGAACTGAAAACACAGCTGATAGTTTCAATAACACACTGATACTGAAAAAATTTTGCTAGAAATAATAAGCTGATTCAAGTCAGATAAAATTGAATAAGAAAAAATAAAATTCTAATATTTAGATATTTTTAAATTTCCAAGTCTAGAATGTTTGGTTTAACAAAGTTTCCATGTTCCATTAAATCGCAAGTTCAAAATTAACCAACCATGTTAGAGTAGCCCCAAATAACTATTAACTTTAGTATGAATCAATAAATACGTAATGTCAGTTATTTTTTAAAAAGAGAATGTCATCTGGACAGGTCTTAATATTACTAGAATATTAGAAAAGACTACAGTTTATTTTTTAAGGTGGGCATTGATTAACTGAGGAAGTATGTGTGAAAGATTTCAGGAAAACTGAATAATAAAATCCTCAGTAAAAGCAGAACTGAAGTGAATTATACAGTTTAGTCTAAAGAAGAGAATACAAAGGCACAGGATAGCTGTCTTCAATAAGCTCTATAAAATTCTTCAAAGGAATTATACCTCACTCCTGCTACGCCTGAAAACACAAATAGTTTCAAAATGCTTAAATAACCATTACCTTAATAAAGCTTTTGTCTCCAAAAAACCTTCTACTTGACATACAAGTGACAGATTTCTCTGTTCTCCTCATTCTCATCCTCTTTACAAAGGAGACTAACAACTATCTAAAACTGTTCTATGTCTTGAAGACCTTTCTCCATTCATGTGCACCTTCAAGGTTTTTTTCATTCTTTGCTTCCTCTTTGCCAGGCTCTCCTTCATTCTTCCATTTCCTGAACCAGGAGGTCAGAAAGATTTTTTTTCCCTCTATATTACTCTCTCAATCATAACAACCTTCTCTCTTTATTCACAAATAATACAAATGGAACTACACTTAAGCTCTCATTCTCAGGCACCATCTATTGATTCTTTCCAAAGGACAACATTGTTCATTTCCTCAGCTCTGTCTTGGCATACCCATCTACAGCCTGGTAACCCAGAGTTTCAGTTATCAACCAAGCCATCTAAAGATACCACTTTCAGGGAAAGGTAGTGTTGAGGAAGTGTAATTAAAAACAAAATACCCTCCCAACACAGAAAACCACTCCACAAAGGTAGACAAGAAACAAAAAAGTTTTATTTATTATTGAATAAGCATTAAACCAGAATGTGATGTGCATCTCAGGCAATCCACTGAGAGATTGCAGACATAAAGGAATCTCACCGACCTTTATAGAGCCAAGCAGTTTCAACCCATTATTTATGTGGTCCTAAGATAAACAGTTAGTTCTTCGGTAAGAGAACTTGACAGCACCATTTGTCACACATAGTTTTGTCAGAGACATTTGAACCAAAGCAATTTCATCTTGAATAGAGGACAGGTAAAATAAGGCTAAGACCCACTAGGCTGTATTCCCAGACAGTTAAGGCATTCTAAGTCACAGATGAGATAGGAGGTTAGCACAAGATATAGGTCATAAAGACCTTGCTGATAAAATGGGTGGCAGTAAAGAAGCTGGCTAAAATCCACAAAAACCAAGGTGCCAACCAGAATGACCTCTTGTTGTCCTCACCGCTACACTCCAGCATCATGACAGTTTACAAATGCCATGGTAACGTCAAAATTTACACTGTATGGTCTATAAGGGGAAGGCATAAATAATCCATCTCTTGTTTAGCATATAATCAAGAAATAACCACAAAATGGGCACCAGCAGCACTTGGGGTTGCTCTTTGGAGTAACCACTCTTTTATTCCTTCACTTTCTTAATAAACTTGCTTTGTCTTTACTCTATGGATTCACCCAGAATTCTTTCTTGCACAAGATCCATCTCTCTTGGGGTTTGCATCTGGATCCCTTTCCAGTAACAGTTTATTCTAAATTTACCTGGTAATTGGGGTTACCGTTTGTGTTAGTTAATTGGCTTTATCCAAAGGAATGACTTCCCTTATCATTAAGACAGAGGGTAGTCATAAGGTGCAAAGCAACCACCCAAGTTGGGCTCTAGCTCCCCCATAAAAACTGGGACATAGGGTTGCTATCTTCCTTGATGATTACATTTCCAAGATACAGCTCTCAGATTTTTGAAAGAGATCTCCCTAGGTCATGAAGATAACAAGAGACTTATATGGCTTTTAAAAATATTTTTACATATTTCGAAGTCTAGGAGAAAGACTTTACAAGTTTCTAAAGTGAACTTTCTAAATAAAACCGGGGTAGGAGGGATAGAGGGAGTTTCTTCAAGAGTCTTTGCCATGCGTCAGCATTCAAATGCAGAAACTACAAGTGGCTAAAGAGAGAAATCAAGGATATTTGTTTCATAACTGCTTATAAATGAGTGATGATAGCAAGGCAATCATCCTTCCTTTTATTAAGAAACGAAATACAGTATATGTATGATTTAATTTATTATCACTTATACCTAATATCACTTATATCTAATGTAATAAGTGATATAATATCACTTACATCTAATGTAAATTCAGCCCAATAAAATTAGGCTTACAAATGAATGTGGGGAAAAAAAACACAAATTTCTTCATATTTGCCCAGACTCCATTATTTATTGTTCCAGAAAAGTAATTAAGAAACTAAAAAAAATTGCACTGGGAACAATCTGCATGAACACATTTTCCAGAATGTGTTCCAAGAAAAACAAGAATGCATGGTAGAATAAATACAAGAAAAATTACATTTGCCTCCCAGGATTAGAGGTGTAGAGGATACATTCCATGTTAAAGCCTCTGTGAAGCCCAGCATTTAAGAGACCTGTTTAACTGTTGTAAAATAACAAAGACCATCTAAATGAGAAGAAACAGAGCCTATTTATTTGGCTCTTGGTATAGCAAGAGAGTCGGCCATTATTACTTGTATTTAGCAGAGATTTAAAGGCAGGCAGGGGAATGTGAAAGCTGAATCACAGTGAAAAAGAGGAAGGCTTCAGGTATGCTCTGATTAGAAGATGAAAACATGGAAAAGTTGGAGGTATGACAACTAAAGTGGAGAATCTCATGCGATTGGATCCGATAATATAGTTGGGTTTTTTCGTTGGTTGATCCTGAGTCTGTAGCAGGGTAAAAATGGAGAAGCTAGCAGTCATTGACTTAAGCTGAACAAGTCCTGACCATCCTGGGTTGCTTGCTGCTGAGGTTGTGGGTCAGGGTTCTATAGTCATATACAGTCTGGCCATTGTCCATGTATATGTTACAGTATCTCACTTTAACCCAACATTCTCAAACTTTATTATGCTGGCCTTTTGTAATGAGATGAAAAACTTTCCAGGTTTCTAAGTACTCTGGAACAATTTATAATATCAGCAATGATACATATTTTTTAAAAGTTTAAGAGAACTTACCTATAACTCTGCTGCTTTCATATTTTCTGAATTATCTTTAATGATAACATAAATAAGTTAACTTCAAAGAGCCCAAAAGATATACAGTGAAAACTAATCCCCCGTCTCACCTCCCTAGAGGCAAACTCTCAAAATAGACTTGTATGTCCTTACATATACATGCACATCATATATATATACATAGACAATCCTTTCTTCTCTCTTACATAGAATAGCACTTTACTCTTTTTAAACTTTACAACATCACTTAGCAGTTGTGCTATATTAACATCTGAAGATAGGTATTTAGGTTTGTCCAGTCTTTTGTTTTTATTAAAAAAGGCTTTTATTAATACTCATGTATACACATTCTTGCACATACGTGTGAGTCTATCAGGTGGCTAAACTCCTAGAAGTGAAATTTCTGGATAAGATAATTTTAAACATTGACAGATACAGCCAGTTTGCCCTCCAGAGAGATTGTATCAATTTACATTCTTACCAACAACTTTAAAGTTAGCCTGCTTCCGCATATCCTTGCCAACACAGTCGTCTATTCATTGGTAGATTCTCAATAGGTTAAAGATAGTATCTTCTAAATTTCTTAATTTGTATTTGTCTTAGGAACATTAAACATGTTTTTATGTTAAAATATATCTTTACTTCCTGTAATTTAGTCATGATCTTTGTCCATGTTTTCTTGGGTTATTTGTTTTATAGATTTGCAAGATTTTGTGACATTAGGCATGTGTATATTAAATGTGTGATAGAATTTTCCCCCAGTTTACTAGGATTTTTTGTTTGTTTGTGCTGTTGTGATAGTAGTGATGGTTTCTGGAATTTTGTATGCAATGACTTGAAATTGTTAAGGTGTCATATTTATAACTCCTGGATTATGCCTGAGGAACTTCTTTCAAAGTTCAGTTTATTTTCAATCTCAAATTTAGTGTGAGTACATCTGTGAATTCATATTTTGCACTTACATCTGGTTTTACATGAAATCTACTTTGGTGTAAAGAGAGAGTTAAGAATCCAGCTTTACTGTTTTTCCAAGTAGCTAGGGTCAAAATAAAATCAGGTCAAAATTTTTAAAAATTTTAAAAGCTCATTGTTCATACAAAAGAACAGTTCAAGGATCACGGAACCTCAAATGGAAAGTGATAAGAGGCCCTGTTCCCATCAGTTACAATGCAGCTTATTAAGCTAAAAGAAGGAAGTATTTTGACCTTTTATATGATTGGCTGTTATGTGTAAACATCCTTTTTGAGACAAGTAGAGCTGTTTAAGGAGATTTGTCTGTACCTGATTGCTTTAATTTCACTGAATCACACTGACAAAGGTATAAAACTTATATTTTATGCTTTGTTTATAATTTATTTATATTTTTGTTTATCATTGCAGCTAGCATTTCGAAAAAATCAGGATGATTTAAATGTAGGCACTGTGGATATGGGCAGTTGACACTGGGATATATCTAAAGTGTGGCCATTATTTTTATTCATTTTATTTAAACATTAGTCAATTTTTTTCTCCAAACAAATCTGTATTTATAATCCATAGGCTTGAAATATAGTGCTACCTTAGATAATGGTTTATTTGCATTATTTCATGCTTTTACATACATTTAAGGCCATGATCGTTTTCTCTGAAAATATCACTGTATATTTTAGGTCTGAAATATAATAATTATTGCTATTTTTCTAGATATTCTGAAATATCTAGATTTTCTCTTTTATACAATGCTTGTCTAAGGAATTTTTTTTTTTTTTTGGCTTTGCTTTTGTTTCTAATTCTGCAATGAATGTCTGGTTTTATAGCATTGTGATAGAGACCTGTACTCTTTCTGCCTTTTGAAACACACTGACATTTTCTTTAGGAACTATCATTTTTGGATGATTTTGATTACTAGCCAATAGTAAAGTGGCAGTCTTTGTTTTCAAAATATAGGGCACAGTATATCAATCAAAGCTACCTTAGTAATCATATCAGCGTGTAATTTAGGTTTGCTATTAATACATATTTTTTTATTTTATTGACCATGAGTGAAAGAGATGAATTAATCCCACATAATACTTTTGTCTTTTCATTTATTTCTCCTTGTATTTCTGTAGCTTTTGCTTCATTAACTTTCTGGTGTCATAAGTATTCCTGACTATGAAACTACCTTTGCAAAAATTGGATCAGTGAGAAAATTGTATCAGCAAACTAACCCATCGCCCATTTTGCATTACCCTTTATTATTCCTGGGCTCTTGGTCCAAGCTAACTTTAGAAGGCATTTAGGCTACAGTTTAAATGATTATAGGCCTTGCCCCGAAACTCAGAAACTCAATCACTTTTGTAAAGCTAACGGGAGGCCAGCAGGCTGGAATGAGGAGAGGAACCTGAGACCTTCTAAGGCTCAAACATAAATTATTGTCAGCCATGAATCTGGAGGTTATAAGATATGCAACATCCCCAATTATTTCTTCATATAACAGCACTATTACAGATTGGCCTTTTGAGATATCTGTTCCGGGTTTTTTTCTGTTTTTTTATTTTTATTTATTTATTTTTTTTGCATGTCTGACACCCATTGCTCTACCTGGACCTACCAACCTTGATCCTGTGGCCCCATCTAAAATGCATTCAAGTCCACAGGAGAACAGCTTTAAGCCCCCAGGATTTCATCTCTGTCCCAACCAATCAGTGGTAAGCATAGCCACCCCTGCCCCTTCCTTCAAACTGCATTTGAAAAATACCTAACATAAGAGCTTTGGAGGAGATAGGAGTACAAACTCCATCTCCCACGTGGTGTGGCCACTCTCATATCTGATAAACTCTTTCTCTATTACAATGCTGTGGTCTTTCATTTTCCAACAGGCAGGAAGAACTCCTCAGGCAGTTACAGCTACTTCATTGCAGCCTCCCTAATTTGCCTCTCTGTTTTTATGCCTGCCTCCCTGTGGTCTCTTCTCCACATAGCATCACATGTGAAACTTCAAGATACGTAGCAGATTATGTTATCCTCCTTGTCAAAAGCGTTCAATGGGCTTTTCTATCAAGGAATAAAATCAAATCCTCATACCATGGCATACTTCTTAGATTAGGTTTCCTAGAAGCAGACTCAGTGACAAAGCTTTGTCTGCTAGTGGTTTATTGGAGAGTGCACTGGGGGAAAACATCTATAAAGAAGTTTGGAAAGCAAGATTATGTAAAGAAACTGTACGCTGACACAATTGCAAAGAAGGCCTGTACCCATTATATGAGGAGCATTGAAGCTAAACTAGCCTTTCTAAGTCATCCCATGGTTTTTCAAGGGCCTTTGTAAAACTAAATCAACCACTAATTTGATGCTATGGCCCTCAAAAATGGGTATTACTTTGAGTGAGCCATATCTATTATTTTAAGGGTCATTCATAAGCCATCAGCAGCCAATACTCCTGGCAGCTACAGTAATAAATGAATACTTTGGTCACAGCATTCCCTAGAGCAAATGCCGCATAAAAAGGCCTACTACTGGCTCTTGTTTAGACTGGTGACTGCAATTTCTCTTCTTTTTCCATCCACCCTAATGCTCTTACCACACTCCAACCACAGTAGCATAGTAGTTTCCCAACAATGTCTGGGCATTAGCTGTACCTTTCACTTGGAAATGTCTTCCAGGAGAGCTTTGGGTGACTTGCTTTCTCACTTCATTCAGGTCTCTGCTGTGGTATCACTTTTGTGAAAAAAATAAAATCTCGGGACTATACCTCACCATGCTAGTAGGAAAAAAATCAGCTAAAAGCTGAGGCTTGCAAGAAACTGCCTTTTCTTTTGTTCCTAAACAAACAGAATTTACCCAGTGTGGTCTGAAAAGTTGGGGGGATGCCAAATATCTCCACAGGTAGCTATTCAGTGTTCACTTTGTCTTATGTTAAGTGCAGATTTACTGAGTGGGAGAAAAATACATAACTGACTATTCCTCTACCTGCTTCTTTTCTCTTGCAGCATGTATTAGTCCATCTTCATACTGCTATGAAGGAATACCCAAGACTGGGTAATCTATAAAGAAAATGAGGTTTAATGGACTCACAGTTCCACATGGCTAGGGTAGCCTAACAATCATGGTGGAAGGCAAAGGAAGAGCAAAGGCACATATTACATGGCAGGAGGCAAGAGAGTATGTGCTGGGGAACAGTGCTATGTAAGACTGTGAGGTCTTGTGAGACTTACTATCACAAGAACAGCACAGGAAAACCCACTCCCCCATGATACAATTACCTCTCACTGGGTCCCACCCATGGCACATGGGTATTATAGGAGATGCAATTCAAAATGAGATTTGGGTACAGACACAAACAGTATCATTCTGCCCTGCCCCTTCCCAAATCTCATGTCTTCACATTTCAAAACTAATTATGCCTTCCCAACAATCCCCCTAAAGTCTTAACTCATTTCATCATTAACTCAAAAGTCCAGTCCAAAGTCTCATCTGAGATAAGATAAGTCCCTTCTGCCTATCAGCCTGTAAAATCGAAAGCAAGTTTGTTACTTCCTACGATGGGGGTATAAGCATTGGGTAAATATATCCATTCCAAATGGGAGAAATTGGACAAAACAAAGGGGCTAAAGGCAACATGGAAGTCCAAAATCCAGCAAGAGAGTCAAATCTTAAAGCTCGGATCTCCTTTGACTCCATGCTTCACATTCACATCATGCTGATGCAAGAAGGGGGTTCCCATGGCTTGGGCAGCTCTGCCTCTGTGGCTTTGCAGATTAAAGCCACCCTCCTGGCTGCTTTCATGAGTTGGTATTGAATATCTCTGGCTTTTCCAGGTACATGGTACAAGCTGTCAGTGGACCTACCATTCTGGGGTCTGGAGGATGGTGGCCCTCTTCTCACACCTCCACTAGGCAGTAGTACCCCAGTGGGGACTCTGTGTGGGGGCTCTCAACCCACATTTCCCTTGCATACAGCCCTAGCAGAGGTTCTTCATGAGGACTCCACCCCTGAAGCATACCTCTGACTAGACATCCAGGCTTTTCTATACATCCTCTGAAATCTAGGCAGAGATTCCCAAACCTCAATTCTTGACTTCTGTGTACCCACAGGCCCAATACCACATGTAAGCCCCAAGGCTTGGGGCTTGCACCCTCTAAAGCAACAGCCTAAAATGTACATTGGGCCTTGTTGGCCATATTTCAGATACATATCTCAAGACTGTACAAAGCAGCAAGGTCCTGGGCTCAGCCCACAAAACCATTTTTTACTCCTAGGCCTCTGGGCTTGTGATGAGAGGGGCTACTGTGAAGACCTCTGACATTCCCTGGAGATATTTTCCCCATTATCTTGGAAACTAACATTTGGCTTTTCATTGCTTATGCACATTTCTACAGTAAGCTTGAATCTCTCCTCAGAAAAATGGGTTTTTCTTTTTTATCACAGTGTCAAGCTGCAAATTTTCCAAACTTTTATGCTCTGCTTCCATTTTAAATCTGTCCCATTTCCAAACCATATCTTTGTTAATGAATAAAACTGAATGTATTTAAGAGCACCCAAGTCACCTCGTGAACACTGCTGCTTAGAAATTTCTTCTGCCAGATATCCTAAATCATCTCTCTCAAGTTCAAAGTTCCACAGATTTCTAGATTGGGGCAATGTACTACCAGTCTCTTTGTTAAAGTATAGCAAGAATCACCTTTGCTCCCGTTCCCAGTAAGTTCCTCATCTCTATCTGAGACCACCTCAACCTGGACTTCATTGTCCATATCACTAGCAGTATTTTGGTTAAAACCATTCAACAAGTCTCTACGAAGCTCCAAACTTTCCCACATCTTCCTGTCTTCTTCTGAGCTCTCCAACTTGTTCCAGCCTCTGCCTGTTACCCAGTTCCAAAGTTGCTTCCACATTTTCAGGTATCTTAATAGCAGTACCCTACTCTACTGGTACCAATTTACTGTATTAGTTCATTTTCATAGTTCAATGAAGAAATATTCAAAACTGGGTAATTTATAAAGAAAAGAAGTTTAATGGACTCACAGTTCCACATGGCAGGGAAGTCTTCACAATCATGGTGAAAGGTGAAGGAGGAGCAAAGGCACATCTTACAGAGCAGCAGACAAGACAGCGTGTGCATGGAAACTGCCCTTTATAAAACTAAAAGGCCTTGTGAGACTTATTCACTATCATGAGAACAGCACAGAAAAACCCACCCCCACAATTCAATTATCACTCCCAATGGGTCCCATCCATGACACATGGAGATTATGGGAGCTACAAATCAATATGCTATTACAACATGTGGACCCATTAATGTGATCAAACCCTCCCTCCTTCCCTTCCAGCCAGCTTTTGCCCTTTAAATACTGAAGCCCCCAAAATCAACTTTGGAAAAAGGCAGAGACCACAGTCTGTTTCTCTGGTTTTGTGATCCTTTTTTTCCAGGCATATCTTTAACCTTAGCAAAATAAATATCTAAATCGATTGAGATCTGTCTCAGATACTTTTTGGTTTACACTTTCTTATTTGAGTACTTGATCTAAAAATGCTACCCATCCTCTATCTCAGTTCCTTTCTTGTCTCTTATCTTTATTTTTCTTTATGCTATTTAACATTTTCACAAAATAAAGAATGTATTTGTTTGATTACTTATTGTTTATCTGTGACTCACAAGATATGAGATCTATGAGGTTAGAGATGGATCATATGTATGGGTTTTTCACTACTTTATCTACAGTGTCTTTAGGAAATAAAAAATGAGTAAGTGAATTCTTAGTAGTACAATTTATCACAGTAAAATGTTCTGATATAGAAGTTCAGCAGGACTGGTTTCACAAGACACAGGTCACAAAGACTCCACTGATGAAATAGGATACGGTGAAGAAGTCGGCCAAAACCCAAAAAAATCAAGATTACTATAAAAAAAACCTCTTGTGGTCCTCACAGCTCATTATACACTAATTATACTGCATTAGCATATTAAAAGACATTCATTGGTGCCATGACAGTTTACAAATGCCATAGCAACATCTGGAAGCTACCTAATGTAGTCTGAAAGGGCGAGGAACCCTCAGTTCCAGAATTCTCCACTCTTTTCTGGAAACTTTTAATAATCTACTCCATATTTAGAGAATAATCAAGAAATAACCATAAAAATAACCAATCAGCACCCCTCAGGGCTGCTCTGCCTAGGGAATAGCCACTCTTTTATTCCTTTATTTTCTTAATAAACTTGTTTTCACTTCTGTGAGCTGGCTCTTGAATTCCTTTCTGCAAGAAACCAAGAAGCAATATGGCCTCCAGGGCTGAACCCCAATTTTGGGATTTGCCCTGTGATAGTTCTTCCTATGTTTTCTAATTTCTATGTTATGTTTGGCTTCATATTTTAAATGTTTTTACAAGTTTTTCCCAGCTTTACTGATGTATAATTGGTAAATAAAAACTGCATTTATTTAAGGTATAGAGTAATTATTTGCTATATGTACACATTGTGAAATGATTACCATAATTAAGTTAATTGACATATCTATGACCTCACAGAGTGAACTTTTGTGTGAGGAGGGTTAGAATATTTACAATCTACTGTCTAGAAAATTTAAAATATATAATATCATATTATCAACTATAATATCATGCTTGTACATTAGACTCCTAGAATTTATCCTGCCTAACTAAAACTTTTGCCCTCTAATCAACATCTCCCCATCCTGGCTCCACTTGAGCCCCTGGCATTCTCTTTGATCATGTAAGTTTGACTTTTAGTTTCTACATATCAGTGAGATCAGACAGTAGTTGTCTTTCTGTGTCTGACTTATTTCATTAAGCATAATGTACTCCAGATTTATCTATAATGTTGCAAATGACAGAACTGTCTTCTCTTATTAGGCTAACATTTCTTTGTGTGTGTTTGTGAATATATCTCTTTGAAATACTGATTTTATTTCCTGTGGAGACATACACAGTAGTGAAATTTCTGGGTCGTATGAGAGTTCTATTTTTAATTTTCTGAGGAACTTCCACAATATTTTCCATAATGGCTCTTCCAATTTGCATTCCCACCAACAGTATGCAAGAATTCCTTTTCTCTCACATTTCTTATCCCTTGTCATTTTGATAGTAGCCATCCTAACAGGTGTGAGATGCTTTAAATGTTTTTATCCTTTACTATGAAATATGTATTTTCTCATGCTCTTTCTGTAAATGCTTATGTGGTTTACTTCTGAGATATTTGAATTTTTATAGTCACAACTTTTTCTAACAATCTTTATTTCCTTTTTTATACAATATTTATTGACTCACCACTATAAGCAATTATGTCAGCTTATTTCACCCCCTCTGACTCTAGTTCCTTCCATCCACCACCTAATTTATGTGAGTTATTTTATTTTTTTATTTTTATAGTAATTATTTTTACTCCTTCTATTCTTATGTCACTATTACCTGATTTAATTGGCATTTTGGTGTCTGGAAACTTTACCACTACAATTTAAAACTATGAAATCAGGATTTTTATAAACCTCCTTTCTTTTTTACCTCTATCATCCAACATTTGATATTAATAATGTTATTTCTGTCTTGTCACAGAACTTCTTCTGTAACCTGAATTATCCCTGGATATGAAAGTCTTACTTCAACATTTAAATGACAGTAAACTTAATCACACTGTTTGTATTTATTTCTAGGTTGGTTGAAATGCATCCTCCAATAATTTCTTAAAGAAAAGTCTGTAGAAATGTTCTTGCCCGATTTCTTACCTGGCTGAAAATACTGCTACCTTTAGAGATATTCGAAAATTTAGAATAGTACCAAATATTTGAGTCACACTTTCTCTACTTGGTCTTCCTAGAGTTGCTTTACTTCCTTTACTTCCTTATTACATTGAAAAATGCTGTAGAAGAGGTTAAAATCAACCTGACAAGTACCTGTTAAAAGGTGAGTTCATCTTTTATTTTATATAGTTTTGGTGGTTTGTATGCCATAAAAATCTTGCTTTAGTTTTAACTGTAGAAAATTTATGTGAAAAGGTCTTATTATGAATAAATTGGAGGCAATTTTAAATGGAATACAATATCCATTGAATTGAACCAAGTATTTTCTTATTTCAAGAATCCTTTTTCATGGCTATGTCTTTAAATATAGTTTCTGGTTCTATTTGTTCTATTCTCCTCTATATAAACCCCAAGAATGTATGCAGTAGATCTATTTTGGCAAATTTCCACATCCACCTCTTTCTAGCCAATTATTTAAATGCTTTTTATTTTCTATTACATTTAATTCAATGTGCTGAAAACTCTTCTGCATTTAGGTACGTCTTTTTTCACTGGTATAAAGGCTTCAATTGTTACATCACTTAACGTGGTTTCATTTTTGTTCCATTTCGTTATATTTTTCCATTTAGTTCCTGTATCTCTATTTTGAACTCTTCATGCATAAACACCATCTTCTTTACCAAGTCGTTTGATTCCATAAAAAGAGTATGAAAGTTTTTATCTACTCTATGCTAAAGTATTTTGGTGGCTGTCTTTGCTTTTAACATTTTACATTCTTTTATAACTTTTTCTTGCACCATGCTCTTTTACTTTTTCACACAGCCTTGAATGCAAGAAGTTCTTTCTGGACCCAGTTATTTACAGAATTTAATGTGGAAAGAGACCAGCTGAATACTTTAGGCTAACATAAAGAGGAGGGTGGTAAGCTGCCTTGTCCAAAAATTGAGTACATATAGTTTTATTTTCTTCAATCCCAACTCCCTTGCCACTAGAAGAGGAAGAGGGGGCTTCTTCAGATATGCTACATACTAGACTTTGAATGTCTAAGACAAGATTAGTTAAATTTCCACTGGATGGTATCAATCATTTTGGAAACTACTACATTGACAGATCTGCTCACTATCTGTAGTGGATGATGATCTCTTTCAGCATTCTCTATCAAAATGGTCCAATATTTAATGCATTTGGCATCCTTTATAAAATCTGAAATTATTGGTGCTAATGTCATCTAAGATAAAATTCCCATTTCTATTTCTCACTATCTTTGTTAAAAGTAGGCAGATTCTGTTCTTCCTCCAACTTAAAACTGCAAGTCTCCATGGTTCCATTTTTTTTAAGAGTAGGTCTTTACTGTCTTTTCCATAGTGTCTACGATTGCTCATTAATTCCTATTTTCTATTACTCTAGAGCCAATACAGGTAATTAACCTAGAAAATTATCGATTTCATTTAGCCTTTAGTTCTATTGGTAATTAAATACCAATACAGGTAATTAATATTTTCCTAGAAAATTACCTATTTCATTTAGCCTTTAATCTTATTTTTAGCCTTTATTTTTTACAGAGAATTAGTTTATACTTGTTTAATATTCCATATCTGTAATAAGTTCATTTATTACTAATATTTTTGTAGTATTTTGGCTCACTCTGAAGATATTAATTATGTTCATCTAAGAGACTTCTGTTAACTTTCTAAAATATTGGGATTAACTTCTTGTCAAATTGATGACATGTTAATAAAGCATATTTTCCTCACAACTTTGGTGATTTTATTTGCTAACTTCTCATATTTTTTATGATTTCTGCTTCCCTGGATGTGGATGTATGTTCTGACATCATAGCTGAACTCAGGAAATGTAAGAAAAAACTGCTGGTAGATGGTGACAGAAATTTCTATCTGATTACATCTGGCTTCGGTGATCCAGGCACTCTCCCTCGCAATGTTGCTCCGAGCGCAAATGAAGCTAAAGAAAAGAAAAGAACTCTGTTCACCTATTCCGCAGGCACTCACCCAAAACAATCCTTCCTCTGGGGGTCTCCCCAACTGTTTGTCTGTGTTGACTCGGCTTGAAGCCTCCTTTGTACCATTCCACATCTGTCACACAGTCCTCTTCAATATGTCTTTTGGGCCATGATTTAAATGAAACTTTTTTCCCTGTTTTCTGTATTTAGTGAATTTCTCAAATTACATGGCTAATAGATAAAATAGATATTCTAGGTATTCAGTACCACTTGAGATTTGTTATTTTGGAAAAATATGTATGGCCATTTCAAAGAGCATTTGCACTGGAGAGGATGACCATGATTTCAGTCAGAAAACTTTATCCAGTACCCATGTTCATCACTTTCTATGATATCTGATTTGAAGCCCGTTTTTTACTCTGACCTATATTATCCAAAAGATTTCTCTCTTCTGGAAACGTGAGCATGTATTTGTTTAAAAGGCATTTTTTTGCAAGGGAACCTTTCACTTGTAGAATGCTTTCTCCATATGTTAGTAATTTAACTGAGTGCAGATATACATTTTGCATAGATTCATTTACGCTCTGTCTGCACCCCATTATTTCCATTTTATGGTGATGACTGCCACAAAGATGAAATACTTAGGTTGTAAAAATATAAGTATTTAATCAGCACATAACCTAATCCACAAGTTTTTTTAAACTAATTTCAGTATCATTAAATAATAATATATGTAATGATATTATTATGATCTTTGAACTATGGCCTAAAATACCAAATTGTATTTTAATGTGTCAGTTATAACTAAACCATCTTTTTCTACTTTTACAAACTTTAGAACCTGTTTTCTTCCTTTGTAGGTGGCCTGACCTGTCTCTCTAGCTACCTGTCACATTTTTTCTTTCATTTCACTTTGGAGAATCTGATGGCTATGTGGCTGAAAGAGGATTTCCTTGTGAAGTATTTTACCAGTGTTCTTTGCATTTTCTGAACTTGAATGTTGGCTTTGCTAGCTAGGTTGGGAAAGGTCTCATGGATAATCTCCTGATATATGTTTCCAACTTGTTTCAATTCTCCCCATCTCTTCCAAGGACACCAGAGAGTCATAGATTTGGTTTGTTTGCATAGTCCCACATTTCCCAGATGTTTTGCTCATTTCTTTTCATTTTGTTTGTCCATTCTTGTCTATCTTCTTTCAGAAAGCCAATCCTAAATCTTTGACAGTCTTTTCTCGACTTAGTCTATTTTTCCATTATTACTTGTGATTGCATTATGAAATTCTTGTAGTATGTTTTTCAGCTCTGATTGGTTACATTCTTTTTTATATTGGCTATTTTTTCTGTCAGCTTCGGTATTATTTTATTGTGATTCTTAGCCTCTTTGGTGTACTCTTGCATTTCCATGATCCTTGTTCCTATCCATTTTCTGAATTCTATTTCTGTTGTTTTAGCCATTTCAGTCCAGTTCAAAACCCTGGTTAGAGAGCTAGTGCCATTGTTTGGAGGAAAGAAGGCATTCTAACTTTTTAAATTGTCAGAGTTTTTGTGCTGGTTCATTCTCATCTGTGTGGGCTGATGTCCATTCAGTCTTTAAAGTTGCTGCCCTTTGGATTTTTTTTTTCTTTTATACTATTTGATGGTCTTAAGGGTTTGATTGTGGCATAAGGTAGCTTTATTTTTGGAAGATTTAGGGGGCCAATGATCAGCTCACAATTCCTAAGTGTGTGCTCTAACTCAGGGGAACTTGCATCAGGCCCTGACTTTGTTCTCTGGCTCCCTGAGGTTAAGAACCCACTGCACTAGGGAGGCAGAGTTGCTCCTGAACCACGGGTCATAGCACCAGTGGGTGCTCCAGCCAAAGTGGCTGGAGCTGGGTGGCTCCAGCCAAAATGTTTCATAGGGTGATGGAAGCAGGATCCATCCTCATTTGCATGTGCCCACAGCAGCAACAGTGGCAGTCTGGCAGGGTGCATGCTCATCCACTGCAGAAGACTGCCAGTGAGTGCCAGGGTGCTAGCCTTCCTGCAGGTGTTTGCAGCAGCAGTGGCAACAGCATGGCTTGAGGAAGGTGGGTGCCCTGCTGGTGACTGTGAGCAGTTGTGCTGGTGATGGTTTTAGCATGTGGGGTGGGGTGTTGGTGGACACAGGACTCTGTGAGCACTCTGAGCATTCACAAAGGTGGAGGTAGCCACTGAGGGTGAGGAGACTCCTGTTTTCTATGCCTAGTTTCACTGCAGTAGCAGTGTTGGCACAGTGGCATGGCACTGGTGGCAGCAGGGTTCCAACTACAATAATAGTAGGCTCCAACTACAATAATAGTACTATGTTGGGGTTGGCAGAGTACAGTCTGCTGGCAGCAGTGGGAGGCCAGGGTTCATGTACACACATGCACTGGTGGGGCAGGGCTTTTGATTGGCTTTGGCCAATGGGGAATCTTGGCAGTGTTACTGAGGAAGTATAGATGTGTGGGGCAACCTAAGGCTGGCTATATCACTATATTGAAGGCTACACACCTGCTCAAGGCTGTGCTCTCTATATAACTTTCTCTTTCTGAGATCTATAATCTGCGAGCTCTCCATGCTGTTGATATGAGCGATCCTACAGCTTTACTAAGTCATGTTGACACAGATGGCATCAAGTCTCAAAATTAATAACATTAGTAAAGAAAAGGAGATGGCAATAGTTTCAACAGCAGAGTTCACATAATGTAGATAAGATCTGTTTTTGGCTCATGGACAACGAAAACTTGTATTAATTATTGAAAATGAAAGAAACTCATCAAATTGTCATAAGTAAAAATGGATTAGCTCTTATAACTGGGAAGGCTAAAAGTAGATAACCAGATCACAACAGATGTAGGGGTTATAACATTGCCTTTGGACATCTGTACACATCCCTTCATTCTTATATACCTCAGCCTCTTTTCTCCAACCTCTTCCTTTACTATTTCTTAGCTCTACTTTTAAGGGATTTTATTCTCAGCACGCTTTATGGTTTATCAAAGCTGAACTTACTTATGATGGTACAATATCTTGGTGCCTGGAAAGCCCAATGAAAGGAGAGATGTTTTTTCAGTTATTATAGCAAAATTCCCTATAGTTACCAAAGCAACTGTCTGTATGATTGTTTCTAAACATCAATTAGTGTGGCTGGGGTGATGGAATTTGTTAACTGACTAGGCTTGCAGCAAATGAATGCCTATGATCATGAAGAAGAGGAGTGGAGTTACCCATCGAAACATTTATTTGATCAATCAGTATTGCAGACTATATCCCTATCACTTAAGAGAGTGTCTATACACTGTGGTACTTTCCTAAGTGATAGGATAAAGTCTGTAATAAAATCTCTGCCATAATAAAACTTACCTTCTGGTCACAATTATAAATGGTAAAAATAAATGAATTAGAAATATATCGTGTATTTAGTCTGTTCTTATGATACAATGAAGAAATACCTCACACTGGGTAATTTATAAGGAAAAGAGGTTTAATTGTCTTAGTTCTGTATGGCTAGGGAGGCCTCAGGAAACTTACAATCATAGTGGAAGACAACTCTTCACAGGGCAGCAGGAGAAAGAATGAGTGCCAGCGGGGGAAATGTCAGATGCTTATATAACTATCAGATCTTGTGTTAACTCAGTCACTATCATGAGAACACCATGAGGGAATTGCCCACATGATTTAATTACCTCCCACTGGGTCCCTCCCATGGCAGGCAGAATTATAGGATTACAATTCAACATGAGATTCAGGTGGGAACACAGCCAAATCATATCATTTCACCCCTGGCCCCTCCTAAACCTCACGTCCTCACACTTCAAAACACAATCATGCCTTCCCAGCAATCCCCCAAAGACTTCATTCATTCCAGCATTAACCCAAAAGTCAATAAAGTCTCATCTGAGACAAGTTTTCAAAACCAGTCATGCCTTCCCAGCAGTCCCCCAAAGTCTTATTTCAGCATTAACTCAAAAGCCCACATTCTAAAGTCTCATCTAAGACAAGCCCCTTCCACATATAAGCCTGTAAAATCAAAAGCAACTTAGTTATTTCGTAAATACAATGGTGGTACAGGCATTGGGTAAATACACCCATTCCAAATGGGAAAAAATGACCAAAGCAAAGGGGCTACAGGCTCCATGCAAGTCCAAATCCAGTGGGGCAGTCAAATATTTAAACTCTAAAATTATCTCCTTTGACTCCATGTCTCAAATCCAGGTCAAGCTGATGGAAGAGCTGAGCTCCCATGGCCTTGGCAGTTCTGCCACTGTGGCTTTGCAGAATACAGCCCCTCTGCAGGCTGCTTTCACAGGCTGGCGTTGAGTGCCTATAGCTGTGCAAGTACCTATAGCTGTGCAAGTGTCTATGGCATTCAGTGTCTACAGCATGGTACAAGCTGTTGGTGGATCTACCATTCTGGGATCTGGAGGATGGTGGCCCTCTTCTCATAACTCCACTAGGCAGTACTCTGGTGGAGACTGTGTGGAGGCTCTGACCCCCATTTCCCTTCCACGTTGCCGCAGCAGGAGTTATCCATTAGAGTTATACCCCTGCAGAAACTCCTGCCTGGACCAACAGGTGTTTCTATAAAGCCTCTGAAATCTAGGTGGAGGTTCCCCAACCTAAATTTTTGACTTCTGTGTACCTGCAGGCTCAACATCATGTGGAAGCTGCCAGGGTTTGGGGCTTGCACCCTCTCAAGCAATGGCCTGAGCTGTACTTCAGATACTTTTAGCCATGGCTACAGTGGATGAGAAGCAGGATGCCAAGTCCCCAGGCTGCATACAGCAGGGGGCCCTGGACCCAGTCCAGGAAACCATTTTTTTCCTTCTAGGCCTCTGGGTCCGTGATGGGAAGGGCTGCCAGAAAAGTCTCTGACATGCCCTGGAGACATTTTCCCTATTGTCTTGGTGATTAGTACTTGACTCTTTGTTAGTTATGCAAATTTCACCAGGTCACTTGAAGTTCTCCACAGAAAGTGGGTTTTTCTTTGTACTGCATGGTCAGGCTACAAATTTTCCAAACTTTTATGCTCTGTCACATCTTGAATGCTTTGATGCTAAGGAATTTTGAAACTGCCTTTGTAAAATTATGACTGAGACAGTGAAAGAGATCTAACTTAACCAATTCCATCTTCCTTCTAACCTCCAAGCTGTCTGTGTTCATTCCTGGGCATAGGCTAAACTATGGGAGAAACTTAGTTTACAGTTTATAGTTTAAACAAAGACTATCATTAATAGCCCTTTTCCAAAGCAGACCTCCTTCTTGCCTGGGGACTAGACTAACATTAGCCACAGGATCAGAAATTATGGTTTAGGAGTCATGCAGCTGGAAGTTACACAATTCTGACTCTCCCTAAACTGCTCCTAAAATCAGTGCTTGAGATATTTTGCACTGATGGATCTGTTGGCACCACCCAGACGGATAAATAAACTGGCTCCTCTGATTTTGTGGCTCCCACCAGGAACTGTCTCAGTACAGGAAGACAGTTTCAACTCCCTGTAATTTCATCCCTGACCAATCAGCATGCCTCTGGCTCACTGGCTGCCACCCCACCCACCAAGTTATCCTTAAAAACTCTGTTCTCCGAAAGCTCGGGGAGAATGCTCAGTCTTCCACATAGCCTACTCTAAGAGAATTACTCTTTCTCTAATGCAATTCTCCTGTCTTGATCAATTGGCTCTGTGTAGGCAGTGGGCATGATGTACCACTTGGGTGGTTAGAATTTCTTCTGCCAGATACCCTAAATAATCTCTCATAAGTTCAAAGTTCAAAATGCTACCAATCTGTATGCATAGCAAGTGACCATTACTCTCCAGTTCCTCATCTCCATCTGGGACCACCTCAGCCTGGACTTTATTGTCCATATCACTATTGGCAAGGCATGGTGGCTCATGCCTGTAATCCTAGCACTTTGGGAGGTTGAGGCAGATGGATCACGAGGACAACAGGTCGAGACCATCCTGGCCAACATGGTGAAACCCTGTTTCTACTAAAAATACAAAAGTTAGCTGGGTGTGGTGGCGAATGTCTGTAGTCCCAGCTACTCAGGAGGCTGAGGCAGGAGAAGCACTTTAACTTGGGAGCCAGAGGTTGTAATGAACCCACACTGTGCCATTGCATTCTAGACTGGTGACAGAGATTTGTCTCAAAAACAAAAACAAAAAACTGACTTAAATAACAAGGAAATTTTCTAGCTCCCATAAGTAGAAAGTAATAGAGTCATGCGATTTCTGAGTTAGTTCATATAAGGGCTTACCACTACCATCAAAGTTGCAGATTTTATTTTATTTTTTAAATTTACGTGACATTCTGTTCAGGATCAGCTTTCTCTTAAGTTGGGCTCCCTTTTAGTTGTTTAATTGCTGGCAGGAAAAAACTGCATTATACATTTCGTCATACAGGATCAGGAAGAGGAAAGACTGAGTTCCCATAATATTTCTCCATAAAGAAAAAAAATGTCCTAGAAATTCCAGAAAGTGTTTCCTTACATCTCTTTGGCCTGAAGGTTACATGCTCATTTCTGAATCTGTAGCTGTAGCAATAAAGACAGGATTTTTCTACTCTAAGATAGATGGTTTGATATAAAGGATATCTGGCCAAAATTGAAAGAAAAGAAGCATTTCTACTATGAAGGAAATTAAGGAGGATATTGATCAAGATTAATATCATTAGTATTTGGATGTATAATATGGATAAAATTAGCAGATTACTTAGAAGAGGTAGAAAATTATTGATAATCAGATATAAACAAGACTAAAGGAAGACATTTCTTTTTAACATTTTCTTTCAGTCTAATAGACTTACAAGAGTCTATTAAACAAATATGCCTCTATACTTAGGACTGGTTTACACCTTCCTCATGTGAAAATAAGTAAGAAGAGAAAAGCATTTCTTTTTCTACATCTGTTCTGTTCCTTTGGCTGTGCCACACTCTGATACCAAGTTCTGGGCTGAATATATCCTAATTAAACTGAGTGTTTTCAAAGATGATTATATAGTAATAACTTCTATTCTGTTCTAATCATAGAAAAGATATCTTGGAGTAATTTTTCCTATTGAATATTAGGTAAGAGGGACAACACAAACGAGATGTGATTATCTAATTAACACAGTAGCTCTAAACTTATCCTTCTAACAATACATAGTCTTCAATGGGCAAATTAAGGGGAGGAAAGATAAACTCACATTTAACCATAGAAAGTCTCAATATTATT
Organism: Saimiri boliviensis; assembly: GCF_048565385.1. Classification (NCBI taxonomy): domain Eukaryota; kingdom Metazoa; phylum Chordata; class Mammalia; order Primates; family Cebidae; genus Saimiri; species Saimiri boliviensis. Next base: position 32,183,870 of record NC_133458.1, read on the forward strand.
GCACACAAGTAAAAAAATAAACTACCCTTAATTTTCATCAAGGAGACTAACTGATTTTCCCATTTCCCATAGATATGTATGAAAGTAATGAATAGAGGCAAATTTAATTTAAATTAATAAGACAGTTCTGACAAAGTTACAAAATGTCTGTGTTAAAAGTGCATTTTAACCCTAAAACAAATGGTTCCCAATTACTCCAAATAAGCAAAATGAACTTAAAAAACATGCAAACTCTTAATTATCTTTCCATTCTTTAAAACTATTCATTATAAACTTTCTAAAATTGTGCCACTTTTTGATCACCCAAAAAATAGGAGGAAGACAAAGAAAAATGTCAGGTTAACAAATTGCTGTCTGATTCTGTGCTCTCCAGCTTTAGAGTTAGACCATTATTTTTCAAAACAAATTAACCATCACTTTTTTAGAAATCTAAGATTACATAGAAAAGAGGCTATAAATGTGTATAGGGAACCAACCTCCACACACCACCCATGGGTACCCCGTGTTCAGTGGCAACAAAGGAATGAGAAACAGACATGTTAAGAATGCATAAAGTGGGACCGGGGGCCAGTGGAAAAGCAGAGGCTGCAAAGGGCCTGAGTTCTCATCTTCCACAGTATTTATTGGTTACAATCACTTTGATCTCTAAGGTAGGTGGTGGAGTGATGGTCCAGAGAAGGCAACATGATGGTGGAGTGAAATCAGTGAGCTGGAACTGGTGCATCATTCTAAAGACTGGTAACAGTGGTAGTTTCAGGAGTTTCACAAAACAAGAACATGTAGTTATCTTTAGCCTATTATCTATGTGCAGCTGGTGGAACATGGGCCTCACAAGGAGCCTACAAGTCTGGTTACATTTTAGTGCTCTGAAGGGCTTTTACATCCTTGAGCACAATGTTTATGGTAACAGAGTCTAGGTCACCCTGTATCCGGAACATGAGGCATGGAGAAGTTTGCCTCCTCAGAGGCCTCCCACAGTTTGCCATGGTTTGTTGTTCCCAGTTTATATGCTACTTATAACCAATTTATGTGGGCACTTTGAAGTCCTTTCTCGTTTGCTGCTTCCCTCAACAGATGTAGGCATTATTACAGGTTTTCCCAGGACATGTCTTCATGATATAAAATGTAAGATATGTAGATGAAGGTGACATTAAACTCAAGACAATAACCCCTACTTCCAGCATTAAGGAGTTGAAAGATCCTCTTTGAGTAGTTACCTTCTATTAATTTTTTTAAAAAATTTTCTTCATGTGCCTTTCATGTGTGCTGCCTCAATTAGAAATGCAGCAATCTGACATAAACCAAGCTCCTCACTGTTTTTATCAAAAATTTCACTCATTCTTAAGTATTCTGTGAGCTCAATAACTTTTCTAAAGATTTTTTCTTTGAGTGGGGTTGAATACAGGTACAGCATAGGCATCAAAGAGTGGCATGTCTTCTAGGAATCATGCATACACTCTTGGTTTCTCTGGTTCTACTTCAGTTTCTTTTCTTTTTCTCTTCCTTCCCCCTCTTTACAGAGAAACCTAAAGAACCAATCATTTTCTTAGGCAACATAGTTCTTCTCACACATAGGCACCTGGAGGATCTTAAATTTTACTAAACGCAGGTTTGTCAAAGAATATATTTCTGAATAAACACTCAAAAGAATTATCACTCAAAAATAATTTTCCTAAATGCAGTTTTTAAAAAAAAATTTCCATAAATATCTTTGGTGTATTTCAGACAGTCTATTCTAACCTAAAGTAGGGCATTCAACTCCTTTTGAAGAACTATGTCAAAGATATTAAGAAACCAGAAAACTACTCTGTCTTTTTCTCTTGGATTCCATGGTGTCTATTTTTGCTTCTCTGTATATATCTGATTCACCCTTCTTTGCAGTTTGTTTTTCTCTGCCTCTTCATGCTGTTATGGACAATGGTCACCCTCGCTTCCTATTTGTCATTGAAAATCAAATGTCAAGGCCAACTCCCTCGTACACAAATGTCCAAAGAAATTTACTGGATTCTTTTTTTTTTTTTTTTTTTGAGACGGAGTTTCGCTCTTGTTACCCAGGCTGGAGTGCAATGGCGCGATCTCGGCTCACCGCAACCTCCGCCTCCTGGGTTCAGGCAATTCTCCTGCCTCAGCCTCCTGAGTAGCTGGGATTACAGGCACGCACCACTATGCCCAGCTAATTTTTTTGTATTTTTAGTAGAGACAGGGTTTCACCATGTTGACCAGGATGGTCTCGATCTCTTGACCTTGTGATCCATCCGCCTGGGCCTCCCAAAGTGCTGGGATTACAGGCTTGAGCCACCGCGCCCGGCCCGAAAATTACTGGATTCTTAAGAGACAGATTCAGACTGGCTCAAACTCACATGACTTGATTATGAAATGCAATGCTTTCCCAACAACCAAGTGTTTATAATTTGGTTTATCCTAAGTATTGATGTTAAGATAATGCCCTATTCCAGTTACATAGCTAACAATTTAAAACTTTTGGTTGGAATTTAATACATTTGTATTATCAGGTGTTTTTAATATCAATGTGACTTTGTTTAATGTGAGCCAGTTTCACCATAGTCACACAGTGGAGACAGAGTCTTTTTTCAAAATTCAGATAAATTAATGCAAGATTTTGATTATGATGTGAGATACTAGTCTGTCTCCACTGTAAGCTCCAAACAGGCCAGGGCTATGCCTGTTTGTACTGAACTTATTGTTAAATGGTCTTGCTCAATGTCAAGTACTTGGTAAATTTAAGTTTATATAAAGCCTTTTCAAAAGAAAAAAAACTAATTAAAAAAATGTCAGAAATGTTGGCTAATGTCTGTAATCTCACCATTTTGGGAGGCCAAGGTGGGAAGATCACTTGAACCCGGAGTTTGAGACCAGTCTGGGCAATACAGTGAGATTTTCACATCTAATAAAAATAATTAGCAGGGCATAATGTTGCCTCCTTATAGTACTAGCTACTCAAGAGGCTGAAGTAGAGGATTGCTTGAGGCTGGGAAGTTGAGGATACAGTGGGAGCTATTATCTTCCCACTGTATGCCAGCCAGGGCAACAGAGCGAGACCCTGTCTTGAAAGAAAGAGGAAAGAAAGAAACAAGGAAGGAAAGAAAGAAAGAAAAAAAGAGGAAAGGAAGAAAGGAAGAAAGGAAGAAAGGAGGGAGGGAGGGAGAGAAAGAAGGAAGGAAGAAACAAAGAAAGAAAAAGAAAGTAAGAAAATGTTATATATGAGGTATATCAGGAAACATTTCTATTTTGGGGAACTCATACATTTCTTATAGTCTTTGAACAAGAGAATGCGTACATTTGTAATTCACTTGTATGAATCAATACACTATAAAATATTGACCTTCTTATAGTTTATAATTAAAATTTGAATATAGGTTATTTTTTTCTTGGACAATACTTAAAATGAGTAGGAACTGAAGGAAAGATAATTTTTAAACTGAAACAGGACTTTTTTAAATAATAAATTTTAAAAAATTAATTATTAAAATATAAAAGCTTTTCGGAGACCTCTTCAATAGACACTAATGTTGTCTCAATTTGTGGTACCTAATATTACGTTTTAAAAAATCTTTATTTTCTTCTAATATTCACTGAGTGATTACATGCTTTATCATTTAAATTTATAACTTAAACATACATTTTATAAAAGTTTGTGTTTTATTTATCTCCTGGTTCAGCTACGTAACAATATAAAAATCTGATGCTTTACTGAAACAGGATTTTACAAATCCATTTAGATGTTCATTGGGATTGGGCAGAAAGGCTATTAGATACAAGGAAATGAACTCCAACTAATGTAGCCTAGCTATCATTGCTAGAAAATCCCAGGGGTAAGATGATGATATTTTCAGATGCCAGGGATGCAACCTGATGACAACAGCTTGCAGAATAGATAGACTGCGAATAGGAATGGGTTAATCATCTCACAATTAATGCAAAGGAAATGAATTTGAAGTGTTGGACATGTTAGGCAATTCAATTTTACATTTAGACATTAAAAAGTAAATAGGAAAGGATAATATGAAAATGCTATCAGAGGGAAGATGTGCCAGAAATTTGCAGATTAATTTCACTTTTGATTTATTTATAATAACTGCACTGAAACCTTATATTTATGTATCACTTAAAAAATTACCCATTCTGCTTTTGGTCTTCATTACTGATTAATGAAAATTTCATTTTAACTTTTCTTAAAATTGAAGATTTTTACACTGTAGATTTTATATAAATACTTTTTTCATTGCACCTTTAAAAGTCATACCTTTTAATAACAGTTACATTAATTGTTAGCTTTAGAGTAGCTTTTTAATGCTGCTTCAACAGGCATAGAATAACAGTAATGAATTGTTTTGGCATTAATATGTCTTCGTTGCCTTATTCAGTTGAATCAATCTCTTTTTTTTCCTCTCTTATTATCTTAAATTGTACTGTACATTCATGAGAAATTTTCTTCATTTGTGAAAACTAATTGCTATTGTGAAGGAAAGCATTAGAAGCTCTGGAGCCTCTGCCACTAATTGGGAGATTACGCAGAAAAAATAAGATTCTAAGTTATTGGATGTGTAGGAAGTGTCTGTGTCTTACAGGAACTGGGAACGATCACTTTAACAACAACAAAAAAAGGACTTATGTATACCTCTGTTAGATATCTTCATCACATTCTATAGAACATGGATACTTACAGGCTTAACAGATGATGAGAAATTTTTAAAGATTCAGTTGGTAGAAGGTAAGAGGAAAACTAGGTCCATGCTATAGCATAAAGAATGTTTTCAAAAATATGACACTAAAAATGTCATTTTGGGTTAGCAACAAAGAGTTCTTCAGTGGTTTTCCTAAGGGCAGTTTAAGTGTAATGGGGAGAGCCTTAGGGGTGGGATGGAGGGGTGGAAGTCAGAAGTGAAGTAAGATAAATAGTTTTCCACAGCATTTGTTCATTCAACAAATATTTAGTGTCCACAATGAGTCAGAGGAGTGTGAGACCAATGGGGAAACATAGTGAGAACACGTCTCCACAAATTTTTTTTTAAAAAATTAGCTGAGTGTGGTGGCCTGTGCCTGTAGTCCTAGCTACTCAGAAGGCTGAGACCAGAGGGTCCCCTGAGCCGAGGAATTTCAGGCTGCAATCATCTATGATCTTGCCACTGCACTCCCGCCTGGGCGACAGAGCAAGACCCTGGGAGAATGTGTTTAAATGCTGAAGGGAAAGAATGAATAAAGAAGGAAAGCTGAAAATACATTGAGAGAAGATATATTACTGATGACGGAGGGGAGATGAAAGTGGTCAGGATCCAAAGCCCATGTGGAGGACTTCACATCATCACTGGTCATTAGAGAAATGCAAATCAAAACTACATTGAGATACATCTCACACCAGTTAGAATGGCAATTATTAAAAAATCTGAAAACAACAGATGCAGGAGAGGATGTGGAGAAAAAGGAACACTTTTACACTGTTGGTGGAAGTGTATATTAGTTTAACCATTATGGAAGACTGTGGCGATTCCTCAAGGATCTAGAAATAGATATTCGATTTGACCCAGCAATCCCATTACTAGGTATATACCCAAAGGATTATAAATTGTTCTTTTATAAAGACACATGCACACGTATGTTCATTGTGGCACTGTTTATGATAGCAAAGACCTGGAATCAACCCAAATGCCCATCAATGATAGAATGGACAAAGAAAATGTGGCACATATGCACCATGGAATACTATGCAGCCATAAAAAAAATGAGGAGTTTGCATACTTTGCAGAGACACGGGTGAATCTAGAAACCATCATTCTCAGCAAACTGACACAAGAACAGAAAACCAAACACCACGTTTTCACTCATAGGCGGGTGATGAACAATGAGAACACTTGGGCACATGGAAGGGAACATCACTCACTGGGCTAGGTGGAGGGGAGAGAAGGGACAGCGGGGTGGGGGGGAAGGATGGGGAGGGATAACACCAGGAGAAATGCCTAACGTAGGTGACCCGGTGGTGGGGGGGTGAGGTGGCATGTATGTACTTATGCAGCAATCCTGTGTACCCCAGAGCCCAAAGTACATTTAAAAAAAAAAAAGAAGGAACAGTATTTCACAGCTGGATGAAACCAGAGAAGGAAGGAGGATAGCATCTAAACTTTCCTCATAGTTTTCCTCAAATGGACAGCTCTTGAGTTCATGCACTTATCACCCCTGGCTTCTGCGTGGGATATAACTACAGGGATGGGGAAGGGAAACGGAATTTGGACTAGCACTGAATGCTTCCTGTTGATTTTAAAAAAAAAAGGCGCTTTAAATATAGCTAGCTATATCATCCTGCAAATATGTATATAGAGAAGATATTTTAGTTCAAATTAGCCTTGGAAATATTCATGTAATTATTACACTTGGTTTCACACTAAGATGGTTTCACTTAAATGATGGAAGGCATATATCTGAAATTAGCAGAGGAGTCACATTTAACAATTTATCATTAAAAATGATAAATTATAATATTTATCAATTACAGGTTATAATAAATATTAAACAAGAAAGTATAATAAATCTATAACAATTTATAATAAATATTGATTATACCACAAAATCATAGCCCAATAAAACAATGGCAAGGTTAATCATATCTGTCTGTAAATAGCAAGACTCATTGGTGGCAATATGCCAACGCCTGAAATTATCATAAAAACTCTCAAATCATATTGTTATCCTTGTAAATGCTTCCTTGTATAAACACTGCAGTAGGTGGCTACTTCTTGAGGGAAGAGAAATGGACATTAAAAGAAGGGCCCTGCTTACAGGAGCTTCCAGTCAACCAACGGAAGCTCAAATCCCGCCCAGCAGACCCGCCCGCTTCTCCTGAGGGTGCCTCCCGCCGCGAAAGAGGGAAAGCGACTGGGGCGGAGCTAACGGGAGCGGCAAGAATTCTGGGGGATGTGACCGGACGGGGTGGGGCCTGTACCTTGGCCCTAAGTTCCTGCTGGCGCCGTTTCGGGTTCGTATTTCCTCAAACCTCCAGGCGCCTTCAGCGTGTGAACCGTTACGCAGCTTGTCCTCCTGGGGCGGAGGGCAAGCGGCTGTGTATGCCCAGCGACCCTGCACGCATGCGTGGAGCTGTACGGCCAGCGTGCGTATGACGTCACGTGCGCGCCCGGCTAGACTCGCCGTAGGTTTCTTTCTAGAGTGCGGGTGAGTGAAGTTTCTAAGGTTTGGTGTGTTCGCTGAGTGGGTACCAGACGGAACGCGTTGGCCCGGGATTGAATTTGTTTAGATCAAACTTACGTAATTTATCGCAGAGAAACATTTCTTACGCGTGATTATCTCCAGCTTGCTGTGTTCAGCATCTTTTTTGGTGTTTTGGGTGGCTTGGGGGAAGGTTGGTGCGCATACATTAAAATTAGGTACCGATACTTGTGGGTGTTTCAGTCAAGAGGTTTGTGTAATAAGGTTGAGCCTACGAGGCGCAAGTTAACCTCAGTTCAGTAATTTTTTTCCCTGTTATTTAGCGGGTGAAGGAAGGAGGCCACAGAAACGTCTTGGAGTACTAAGCTTTTTGTGCACAATTTGCCTATGCAATAGTTACAACTGCCTTGGGTTAAAACAAAACAACACGATTTTTCAGCCTCCTCTTCCCCAATAACTTTTACATTTTAAAGCACAATGTTAAAGGCGTTTGTTAGTGAAGTTGTTACAGATCTTAAAATTGGCTTTTTAGCGCTAGTTTTTAAAATATACAAGCTAGGTAGAAAATGGTTAAGTTTCAGATCCTTGGAAGAATGTTATGTATTGATCTTTGCAATAAAATGTAAAATAATCCATCCTCCTGCCACTCCCAACCCTAAACGTGTTAACTGTAATAAAGGGAAGGAAAAGCAAGCTAAGTCAAAGAGGCTTAAAGCATATTATTGACTGCATTTTGGGTAAAACACTGATTTTGTATTTTCAGCAACAAGTTGTCAGCTTCTCTAGCTGAATTTGCTTTGGACATCAGTGTGAAACAGAACCGATATGCCACTTGAATTAATAAGGAAAGTCAATGGGTGCCTGAAGTTGAGCCACTAAGTAAATTACATAGATATCCGATCCCTACAGCCAGGTTGTGATTATAGCAAGAAATATATTAAGGTAAGAATTTTTGTAACTCAGAATGCTTTTTCCTACTAAAAGGAATGAAGTTTTTTAATATTGAGTTTATTTATAAGAAGTATACTTTAGGTATGGTGTTTATCTTTGTCATAACATTTGAAATTGAATACTATAATAAGTTATTCTTCATTATTCGGTATTTATTTAGCAAACAGTTATCAAATTCGTCTGTGAAACATTGGAGTAAGTTTCTGAGGTACAAAGATGAATAAATATAGTTCCTGAATTAAAGGTAATCACATTTATGTGGGGTCTGACAGATTAATCACCTAATCTCAAATTAAAATTAATAGATGTGGTATTAGCATTGTGATATGTGAACATGAGAAAGCTTTTGATTCTGACAGATCAGGACAATTGAATTGGAAATTACGGGAGGAGAGACTGCTCTGTACTTTCCTTTGGGGTAAAACAAACAGTTTGTATATGCATGTTGAGGAATTTGCATAATACTGTAAAAGCTATGGGAAGCCCTTAGTAAGTTTTAGCAGGAGAAAGACTTGATTTACTTTGAGTTTAAAAAACTTTACTTCTAGGTAGAGAATATATGGAAGAAGGTAAGATTAGAGGAAAGATGTTTAGTTAAGAGGCAGTTACAGTAATTTAGATGGGAAGTTGATGATCTAGGCCAGTGGCAGAGAGGATGATGGGAAGGACATTGAAAAGAGATAGTAATAATAAAGACTAAAGTTAACATTCATTGCATTTTTTTATATGTTAGGTAGTGTTTTAAGTGCTTTACATATATTATTTAATCATCACAAAGACCTATGACATAGATAGTGTTATTAAGGACACTGTGTTTCAGAAAGATTAAGCAATTTGCCTGAGATCATATTGATAATATAGAGGAGGAATTTGAATATAAATGGTTTGTTTTAGAGGATAAAGAAGCTGAATCAGTAGGTCTTAGAGAACAATTAGACCAGAGTGGCAAAGAAATTCAGAAAACTTGTTTCTAATTCCTAGCCAAAACTATCTTTAGAGGTATATAAATAGTAGTGTCCAGTAGGCAAATGGATTTGGGAATCTGACCCCCAAAAGGTCTCCAATTTAGGTGAATTTGAGCCAAAGCGTAGAGCAGAAGAGAACCATGTTGAAGGATTCAGTGAAAGAAAGTAGCATGAATAAAAAGCAGAGATGGTCTAGAGAAGGAGGAAGAAACTCAGGAGAGAGTGGTATCTTTGATACTTAAGAAAGCAAGCTTCAATAACACTTGTACAGATCGCTGTCTAGTAGGCACTCTCCTAAATGCTTTGTATATGTAATCTCTTCATTCTAAGAACCCTAAGTATTATTCTCGTTTTATAGCTGGAAAACAAACACAGATTATACTAGTACCACGCTATTGTGGTTGCTGTAGCCTTTAGTATATTTTGAAGTGAGGCAATGTGTACCTCCAGCATTGTTCTTTTTGATTAGGATTTCTTTGGCAATTTGGGCTCTTTTTTGGTTTCATATGAACTTTAGAATTGCTTTTTCTAATTCTGTGAAGAATGACATCAGTAATTTGATAAGGATTGCATTGAACTTGTAGCTTTGGGCTATGGGCCATATGGTCATTTTAATAATATTATTTCTTCTTATCTAACAGCATAGGATGTTTTTCCAATTTTTTATGTTGTTTACAATTTCTTTCATCAGTCTTTTCTAGTTTTCCTTGCAGGGATCTTTCACCTTCTTAGTTAAATACATTCCTAGGTGTTTGATTTTATTTTTGTAGCTATTGTAAGTGGAATTGCATCCTTGCTTTAGTTCTCAGCTAGATTTTTATTGTTGTATAGAAACACTACTGATTTTTTACATTGATTTTGTATCCTGAGGCTTTACTGAATTAATTTACCAATTTAAGAGATTTTTGGTGGAGTCTTTAGGATTTTCTGTATACAAGATCATCTCATTAGCCAACCGGGATAATTTGACTACTTCTTTTCCAATTTGGATGCCTTTTGTTTTTTGCTCTTGCCTCATTGTTCTGTCTTGGATTTGCAGTACTGTATTGAACAAGAGTGGTAAAAGTGGATATCCTTATCTTGTTACAGTTCTTAGAGGGAATCTTTTAAACTTTTCCCAAATTCATTATGATATTGGCTGAGAATTTGTCATACATGGCCTTTTTTATGTTGAGGAATGTTCCTTCTGTGTCTAGTTTGTTGAGGATTTTTGCCATGAATGGAAGATGAATATTATCAAATGCTTTTTCTTCCATCTGTTGGGATGATTATCTCATTTTTGTCCTTAATTCTGTTTATGTGATGTATAACACTTACTGATTTGTGTATATTAAACCATCCTTGCATCCCTGAGATAAATCTCACTTGATCATGGTGTATGATCTTTTTGACATGCTGTTGGATTCAATTTCCTAGTGTTTTTTATTTTTTATTTTTATTTTGGAGACAGAGTCTTACTCTGTCTCCCAGGCTGGAGTGCAGTGGCACCATCTCAGCCAACCTCCAGGGCTCAAGAATTATCCTGCCTCAACCTTCCAAGAAGCTGGAATTACCGGCGGGCACCACCACACCTGGCTGATTTTTGTATTTTTAGTAGAGACAGGGTTTTTTAGTCAGGCTGCTCTCAAACTCCTGACCTTATGATCTGTCCAACTTGGCCTCCCAAAGTGATGGAATTACAGGTGTGAGCTACCATGGCCAGCCTCAATTTGCTAGTATTTTGTTGAGAATTTTCCATTGATGTCATTGGAGATATTAGTCTATAGTTTTTGTTTTTGTGTATCTTTGTCTGGTTTTGGTATCAGGGTGATAGAGGCCTTGTAGAATGAGTTAGGGAGAATTTTCTCCTCAGTAGTTTTGGAATCATTTCAGGTGGGTTGGTGATTGTTCTTTGTGTGTTTTGTATATTTAGGCTGTGAATCCATCTGGTCTTGGACTTTCTTTTATTGGGAGATTTTTAAATTACTGATTCAGTCTTGCTATTATCATTGATCTATTTAGGAATTCTGTTTCTTCCTGGGTCAATTTTGGGAGGTTGTATGTTTCCAGGAATTTATCAGTTTTTCCTCTAGGTTTTCTGGTTTATGAGCATATAGTTATATGTAATAGTCTCTGATTATCTTACTTCTGTGGTATCAGTTGTAATTTCCCCTTTTTTCCTCTTTGATTGTATTTGAATCTTTTCTTTCCTTTTCTTGGTTAGTCTAGCTGGCAGTTTATCAATTTTGTTTATGTCTTTAAATAACCAACATTTTGTCTCATTGATCCTTTGTTTTGTTTTGTTTTGTTTTTATTCTTACTCATTTAATTCTGCTCTGATCTTCATTATTTCTTTGCTTCTGCTAACTCTAGAGTTTGATTTGTTCTTGTTTTTCTAGTTTCTTTGAGGTGTGATGCTAACGTGTTAATTTGTGATCCTTCTACTTTTTTTTCTACTGAGTCCCACAGTGTTTGCTTGTCTGGGAAATTTTTTTATTTCTGTTTCATTTATTCAGCTTATTCTGGCAGGATATACAACTTTTGGCTTACAGGTTTTTTTTGTTGTTGTTGTTGTTTGTTTTTGAGGACTTTGAAAATGCCATTCATTCTCTTCTGAACTGTAAGATTTCTGCTGAAAAGTACAGTTAGTTTTATAATGTTTTATTTATAGGTGACTAGATAGATGCTTTCTTGCTAATGTTAAAATTATTTTTTTTAACTTTGACTTGACACATTCTGAGTATAAAATGCTATGGTGAAGTCCTTTTTACAGTGTATTTTCCTGGGAATAGCTGGGCCTCCTGTATCTGGTTATCTAACTCTCTTGCTAGACTTTGAAAGTTTTCATTGATTATTTCCTGAAATAGATTTTTTATACTTTCTAATCTCTCTTTCCCCTTAGGAATGTTATAATTCATATGTTTGTCTGTTTTAAGTAGCCCCAGACATCTCAAAGGCTTTGCTCATTCCTTTTTATACTTCTTCCTATTTTTGTCTGACTGCGTTATTTCAAAATCCATTCTGTCTTCAAGTTCTGAGATGATTATTATTATTTTTTGCTTGGTGTAATCTATTATTAACTCTTTCAAATATATTTTGTATTTTCTTCAATTTTTTAATTTGTCGCATCTGTTTTCTTTATTCTTTTTCTTTTTTTTTTTTAAAGATACCTGTTTCATTGGTAAATCTCTTATTCATAACCTGAATTGATTTTCTGATTTCTTTGTATTGGTTTTCAGATTTCTTTTGCATCTTATTAAACTTTAAAATCAGTATTTTGGTTTCTTTCTCTGGCATTTTGAGGAATTTTTTTTAAATTGGTATCTATTGCTGGGTAATTGTTGTGGTCTTTTGGTGATGTCATATTTCCTTGCTTTTTCATGATTCCTTTGCCCTTTTTTTTGATATCTGTGCATCTGGTGTAGCAATTGCTTGTTCCATTTTTTTGAAATTGCATTTTTGTAGGGAAGAAATATTTTCTGAAGATTTGTATATGTTGTTGGTTAAGATACTTTGGCTTTGATTTTGGGTGCCTGTGGTAGTGTGGTCTTTATATGACTTTGGCAGTACACAGGGTCAGTGATATCTGTGATTTTCTCAGTGGCTTAGTGTATGGTTATTAGTTGAGGTGAGGTAAAATTTTGGTGGAGACATGGACACCAACTGAGCCAGTCTTCTGGCCCTGGTGGTGGAAGCAGTGGGCTGGGTATGCCTGTTTTTAAGCCCTGCAGCCACCCATACTGACCTTGGTGTTACTGGGTCCTGTAGGGCCAATTCTGTGGCCTCCTGGTGCTTGCTTAGAAGTTAGTAGTAGGAGTGGTGAGCTAGGTGTGTGGATGGGTTCTTAGGCCCCTGGGTAGTTGTTACAGTGTGAGTAATGGTAGTTATGTTGATGCAGCAACCTACTGGGAACCAAGCAGTTCATATTGGTGTTATTGGTAGCTGCAATGGGTTGGGTAGGCTTCTCCTCAGTTTCACAACTGTCTGTAGCAGGTGAGTATTTTCCTATGTGTGCTTAGGAGAGCTTGGTCTCCTGTGTCCCCTGCCCGGCTACGTGGCAGGTGCATCAATATTGACTCTAACTCTGCCTGAGGGTGAAGCATAGTCCAGCATTAAACTCTCAAAATGGTGCCTGCTTTATGGCTTGTGGCCGGAGAGGGCATGGCCTCTCTCATTTGAGAAGTATGAGCAAGAAACTTTGCAGAATACAATTTCCTTGCATCTTGTTCTCATAGCAGTTTGTAGCAGGGTAGTGGGTATTGTCCTAGGTATGTGTAGTGCAGCCTGATTTGCCTGTCTCATCTCAGGAGATTGGTGGCTGCAGCCATGCCGGCTCAAATTTGGCCAAAGGGTAGGGTGTAGCCCAGCCTAAAACTCCGAAAGTGATGCCTTGAGCCTTGGACCAGGGAGAGTGGTGTCCCTCCCAGGCAAACAATGTAGGCAAGAAGCTGTGGGGAGTACAGTCCAATTATATTTTAGTCTCATCAGCAGCCCTGCAGCAGGGTGGTCGGGATCCTTCCAGACATGCACAGAAGCATCCAGTCTCCCTTCTGCCTCCTTGGAGCAGCACAGTGGCAGCAGCCATGTCTATATGTCCTTGATATCTAGGCTCTCACAATGGCACCCAACAGAAGCTGCTTTGGAATTGCTTTAGGCTTAGCCTGGTATCTAGGCTACTTGACTGTGGCATTCCACCTAGGCTCCCTTTCTGCCTAAAGATCTCTATGCGATCTTTAGGCAACTCCATTGTCAGTTCCAAGGTCCTAGTGAGTTGAAAGTTTCTCTCATACTCAAGATTGTAAAAGTTCTTTTCAGAATGTGAAACCCTGTGGCTTTTTCTTTACTGTTTCCCTGTGCCTAGGAACCTCTTGCAGCTCAGGCAGTTTGGGGCCCACAAGATACCTTGAAACCTCCCTTTACTTACTTCAAGTACATCCTGTCACTTCTCTGGTGAATCCTTCTCTCCTAGATGAAATGTATCTACTTACTATTCTGTTGGAAATGTATCTACGTACTATTCTGGTTCTTCTCCGTGGAGGAGACGCATACTACCTACACATCTAGTTAGCCATGTTGATCCTTTTTCTACTTTTGATCATTTGATCATGGAAGTTACAACCCTGAATAACTTTTGTCATTTTTTTTTTAATGCATCTTGCTGTCAACGCTCATTTAATTTTACATAAACACATTCTTTAAGGCCAAAGCAAATCTGACTGATTTTCAATGTGAAAATAAAGTATAGAAACTGTTGGAATTATTTCTAAATATTACTAAAATCAGAATCATCAAAATTGTCTGTTTTAGAAAAATCAGATTCATTAAATGAATCTTTAGCCAACAACTATTCAAGAATAATGTTAACATCATGGGTAGGCATGCTGTTTTCTAGGATTTAACATTTTCAGCAATCAAGAATATTTTGTAAATGGAAATTATCACTACTAAAAATAGAATGCTATGAATAGAATGCTATATTTTGTTTCCAAAGACAGTATACTAGAGTGATGCAACAATAATAATAAATGTAAGATATTTCATGGCAACATTATCTCTGAGTAAATGTTGCCGTCACAGTGCCATCAGTGAGCATTCTCAGGGCAAATGGAAAAGGGTTAAAACTTTTAAAATCTACTCTCACGGACACGCAGGACAAGAAAGCCAGGATCTAATGAACATGCCTTGTCTTCCTCACCTCTGGTTATGAGGACCAAGTCTTCAGATGCCCTGTTTTCATCATCACTCAGGCTTTTCTCTCTTATAAAGCAAGATTTCTCCACCTCAGCACTATGGACATTTGAAGCTGGGTCATTTTTTGGGGTGGGAACCTGTCTTGTGTATTGTAGGATGTTTAGCGGCATCCCTGAGTACTAAGCATTAGATGCCAAGAGCATCTGTGTCCCAGTGTGACAACCAAATGTGTCTCCAGACACCACATGGCTCCTGTATAAGAGCTCATCCCCTGACCTAGATGACCACTTCGTTCTTCCTTCCTGCCAGTATGATGGAAACTTCCTTCTCCATAGAATATTCTCATGCCACCTTCCCACCCATCTTCAATCCTTTCGTCTCTGCTTCCAGGCGAGAGTCACTTGTCCAGTGTTTGTTGATGATGTAGCCATTGCTCAACTCACTGGGTCTATAGTCTGGGTGTCCCCAGGGTGCCATCGTTAAGGTCAGGCAAAAGGGAGGCAGGGATGTGGGAATAAGAAACACCTCCAGCATCTGGAGGCCGCCAATAAGCAAATACCTGAGAGATCTGATTCCAGTCATATATGCAATTTAGATACAGAAATCTTCTGGTATAATTGCTTATAATATTTAAAAATTACTAATGCAAAAAGAGAGAAATTGAGGTTGCACCTGTGTTATTTTCAAGAGAAAAATGTTAATTTTACATTTAATTAATAAATTAATTAAATTTAAAAAAATCTTAGCTGAGTCTGTTTTGCATTTGAATCAGAGTGAATGGCTTTTATGTTAACTAAAATCAATTCCATAACCACTACACTCAAGTAGGATGAAACAAAGTTAATATTAAGAGTGTATCAACATTTTCTTTTTCCGTGTATTCTGCCTTCCCTCTCCCCAACATACACTCACACTTAAACCCTAGGTGGTGACCACTAACTTGCTATCTTTGAATAAGGAGTTTTCGTTGTTTCTGTTTTTAGTGAAAATAATATACTGTAGCTCCGCTGTCCAGAGCCTAGTGAAACTCAAGCTTCAAAGACTTCACTTGAACAAGCTCCCTTCAAACCCTTTTAGGAGGCTTAGAAATGAATCAACATGTATTTAAAAAATTTGCACAACATGTTTTAACCTCAGACGATTAAGACTGCTTTCCCTCTCCACATTTATTTCCCTGCCATCACATTTCCTCTTATATCAAGTGGCTTTAGAACAGTTAAGAATTTTTTTTTTTTTAATTTAGCTACGGGGAAGTTAACTTTTGGAATATATTTAGTTTGGATTTAGTGAGATATATTTAAGTGGTTTGCAGTCACTTTCATTCATAATCAGGATATTGCTAGCCCTCCAAGCGTAGGATTGGTTTCCCAGAATATGTTCCAACTCACCGGGCAGCCTCGCAGAAAGGTATGGGGCCTGAAGTGGTGTCAGGGTATGAATTACAAATGTAACAGCTCTTAAAAGAAACTTAATAGGAATTTTTTTCAAACTTGATAATAGTTTTCATGAGGTTACCAATTTTGAATAGTGAAGTTGAATACAACAGCTATAAAACGTCAACAGCAAAAAACAAATTTTAATCAACTATGCTACAGGGGAAATAGAATTATTTTTATATTTTTAATATATTTATAGTCTTTGTAAAAACCAATATTTTAAATTAAACATGAAAGCATTAAAAAGTGTATAGCAAAAACAAGTGTGTAAAAAGGTATATCATACAGTGAGTTAATTTAATATTGAGGTTATTTTTCTGGAACTTTCCATTTTTGTATAGTTTTTCAGCTTTTATAATTTGTAATTTATTGTGATTTCTCATTCTAAATAAATATTCTCTTTCATAGTAAAAATATATTTTGATGTAAAGGAATGGAGAAAGGAAAAGTTGCACTTAACGAGGATGTAAGGTTAAAGAAATACTTGAATGGGGATTACTGAGAATGAGGATGTGTCTAAATATGTTATTCATTTTTAATATTATTCTGCAAGATTTCAGTTTTATTAAAATTTATTAAGACTTATTTTGTTGGTCTGTAAATGGTCTACCTTCCTGAACATTCCGTGTGTACCTTGAAAAGAATGTGTATTCATTCATTAGTTGTATCAGAGTCAGACTAAAATACATGGAGACAAACCTCATGGCAAAATGTTTTTAGGAATGTATATACAAAATCAGAATTGCAATTTAGAACATAAGCACGGGCTCTGATGGTCTTCCGTGTGTCTGAAAAATAAAGAAAGTTAGGGAGTTTCCTTAGAAAGAGAAAGCACATTGGTAGATAAAACTAGTCTTAAAATCAGGGCAGGTCTTTTCAGCAGCTACTGGGTAAAACTGGTTTTAGGATTATGCCAGGCTGTTTCTTTATCTAGGCTTGCCGATAATCCTTGGAACAGGTGTTATGAGCCCAGAATGCTTTTTACCCCAGGTCCCTTAATTCTGATTCAGTTGGGTAAGATGTAAATGACCCAATCTGTATAATCAACTTTCACAGTTGTCAGGTTTAGTGTTTTATAAATGTCAGTTGTGTGAAATTGCATGATAGCGTTCTTAGGTGTTCTATATTCCTACTGATTTTTTTCTACTTGTGTCAATTACTGGGAGATGATTATTCCAACTATGATAGCAGATTGTCTGTTCCATTAGTTATGAGAAAATTCACATATTTTGAAGCTTATTAAGTACATCTATATTTAGGATTATTATATCTTCATGATAAATTGATCCTTTCATCATTATCAAATATCCTCCTTTAATCTCTGATAACTTATCCTAGAATCTATTTTGATTATAATATAGCATTGGTAACATTCCTGTCTTTACTGTTTGGATGGAATGCCATTTTTGTAAAAAAATTTTTTTTCAACTTACATATGGTTTAGTATTTTAAGTTTCTCTTAGCATATAATGGGATCATGCTTTTTGATCCAGTCTGGCAGTCTCACTATTTAATTGCATACTTTGTCAATTTATTTAAAATAATTATTGATATGGTGCTGTCAGACGGTTTGAGTTCCCCATGTCTTTCCTGTGTTTTGTTCTCCTTCCTGAGTTCTTTTGGGTTAAATATTTTTTATTCTGTTTTATTTTCTCCATTGACTTTGAGCAATACCTGTTTTGTTTCTTTAGTGGTGTGCTAGTACTAACAATATACATCCTTATTAAGGTATACTCACAGCTACTAATTGTACCACTCCTTATGTTACACTTGTTATTTCTCATGTCCTGCTTTTTCCTTCCCACTAGACAAATGTGGACAAATCTTACAATAGTGAAATTTCATTTACTCACTCCCCTGTTCTTTCAGCTGTTACATGTTTTATTTGCACATGTATTACAAACTCCACCATACATTACTACTTTTGCTTTAAACAGTGAGTTGTCTTTTAAGGAAACTAAGAGAAGGCTTCACTTATCTCTTCTTTAACTTATCATGGACATAAAATAGTTGTTTTATTCTCATTAGAAGTACCTTGCCTTTTTCAGATTTCTGCTAAGTTGGTTGCCCTGTGACTTCAGCTCTCTTACGGGTCAAGAAAAGTTTTGAGATTTACAGATTGTCAAACTTTTTGTTGTCACTTTTTTGAGCTTTCTATCTTCTAAGTGTAACTACTTTTACTTTTGACTGTGAATCATTATGCAGTGTCAATAACTACATATTTATTTATGATCCCTGTAAGTAAAATTAAATTCTATTTTATAAGTAAAATTGATGTATATTTTGTTAGCTATAACAAAGTCTGGAAGGCTAATAGGATCTATTTTAAACTTTTTTAAATTTTAGCCTGGGAGGCTAATAGGATCTATTTTTAAACTTTATTAAATGAATCAGATTTCTGTGTGAAAATTTTCAAAGAGCCCACTAATATATTCATAGCATCATTAAATTTCAGAGCCTTAAATTACAGAAACCATCCAGATTAAATGCTTCATTTTACGTGAGACTCTAATAACTTTTTTAAAACTGAGAGATCTTAGTTACAGAAGCTAAACAAAGACTAAACTGTACTTGTATCTTAATATGTTGATTTGTCCACACTATCCTTATTTGTGAGACTTCCATTTTGCACTTCTAAATCTTTATTTATAAAGTTTTCTTTCTAGGAGCAAACATCATTTTATTGTTTGGTAGAGAACAATATTACAATTTAAAGCAAAGCTGGGAAAGTTGATCTAGTTATCTGCAAAATAAGGAACTGATAGTACCTAACTAAAAAATTACTTAAGAAATTATATTATAAAACTTGAAGTATTTGTATACCTGATTGTTCTCTGGAAAAATTCAGGACTGTTGTTTGTCTTAAAATAGTAACTTGAACACAGTACTTTGACTTCCTGAGAGATAAAACTGTTGCTATAAAAAATTTAATTTTTATTTATATTTTGGTTTTATTATAAATGCCTTTGACTCTATAACTTTTTTTTTCTCTCATTTCAGGGAAGGCTTTCACTTACCTTTTTAACTTATCGTGGAAATAAAACAGCTGTTTTGTGGATTGGACTACAAGGTATATAGTATAAACAAACTATTTCTACTTAACTTTTTCCCTGTAATAATACAAATATCTGACTTCATGTATGTGTGTGTGTATACGTATGTATGTACACACACATACATATAAATGATTTCCAGTAGGTAGTACATTAATAGTAGTACAAAAATCTGTAGAATGAAGTTAGTCTTCCCCCTAGCAAAGTTTTTCCCAACTATCCCTTCCCTTTCCCTCCCATTTCTTCTATTTCTTCATTCTGCTTCGTAGCCCTTTACTGTCATACCTAGACCATTGCAGTAACTAACTGGTCTTCCTGCTTCTAGTTTCACTTATGTGACTTAAATATCTTAGCAGGTTAACTGTCTTAAATCTTGGCTCTTATCATGTTGCTTCTTACATAGATATGCTTGTTACCTAGGTTTCATTCTTACATAGGGAGAATTCATTCTCCGTGTAGCCCTCAGATAGTTGTTGTATGCCAGGAAGGGCTTCTTTCTAACAGTTAGGGACAAAAGTAGATCTTATTTGAAGCCTGTGGTTGGTTAGAATGGTCTGGAGCAGTAAATGGGAAATAAACTACAACATTCTACAACTATTGACAACCAAGTGTATATCAGACACTATTCTAGGTACTGGGGTTATACCTGTTAACAAAATTTAGTTCTTGCCTTCATGGAGTTTACATTTTAGGGGAATGAGGAAAGGCAATGAATAATTATATCAAGTAATGTTAGGTATAAATGTGGTCTGGAGAAAAAGTAAGTTAAGGTGGTAGAGCATAAAAGGAGGTATGAGAAATAAATTAATTTTCTGAAGAAATTAAATATAAATACATTTATTAAGTAAATAGATATTTGTAGAAAATTGAGTTACAGTCATTTCTCTGTATCTGCATGGGATTAATTCAAGGAGCCCCCTATGGATATCAGAATCTGAGGGTGCTCAAGCCTTATATTGTTTGCATGTAACTCATGGGTATTCTCCCCACCATTTACATTAAATCTTGGATTATTTATAATACCAAATACAATGTACATGCCATCTAACTAGTTATACTTTATATTTTAAAATTTGTATTATTTTTTATTGTTATAGTATAATTTTTTTAAAAACTTTTTCTGAATATTTTTTAGTCTGAGGTTAGTTGAATTTGCAGGTGCTAAAGTTGCAGATACGGGGCCAACTATATGTCAGGAAGAAGAGGTTTTTTTTTTTCTTTTTTCTTTCTTTGGTACTTTCCATGATTAGTGCCTTCTACTTAGCAGGAACTTGGTAAATGTCTGTGAAATGATATCCAAGGGTTGGGCAAGGCTATTAAGTAAATAGAGGGCACAATTTTGGACTTCAAGTCTGTGATCTGGTCAGATAGAGAACTCATTCATTCATTAAGGGAAAAAAAATAGTAACACTTGAATTATTGAGTACACTGTAACATGATCCAAGCATTCATAATTTTAGTCAACCAAGGTATGTTTCTTGAAGGCAATATTTTTAAGCAAATGTACATATAGAAAAATTAAATATAAATTCAATACATACGTACAAATAGTGCATAATGATTTTTGCAAAGAGAATAACACATTTGTAATTAGCATCTAAACCAAGAAAAGACCATTGCCAGCGTCCTGGAAGCTTTTTTTATACTCGCTTCTAGTCATTAACACTCCTAAGCATTACTACTGAACTTGTAATGTCATAGATTAGCTTGTCTGTTTTTGGTATTTATTTAAATTTAATTGCAGAATTATATCAGTTGTATCTAACTTTTTTCACTGTGCATTGTGTTTGATGCTTGATTATATTGATATTTTAGTTCATTCCTTTTTGTTGCTCTCTAATATTTCATCGTGTGAATGAATTACAATTATGTGTTCTAATGTTAATGGGCAGTTGGTTAGTTTTGTGTTTTTGACTATACTAAATATACTTGTACATACATACTATTTTTGGTAAATATATACTTTGTAGTGGAATTCCTGTGTCATAGGACATACATGTGTTCATTTTTATAAATATTAACAGATATGTTTCCCAATTGTACCAGTTTACATTTTCATCACCATTGTATGAGAATTTAGGTTCTTCCACATTGTCATCAGCACTTTGTATTTTCTATTTTTTATATTATGTTATCTTAATAGGTGTCTAATTGAATTTAACACCAATTGATGAAAATACTGGATAACTAGAAATAAGGAACCTTTCTTAATCTAATAAAAAATATCTTAAAACACTTTATAGAAAATAGCATACTTAATGGTGAAATATTGAAAACTTACCTTTGAATCAGCAGTGTAACCAGGATGCCCATTTTCACAACTTCTACTCAGCATTGAATAGGAGGTCCTCCTCGTACAGTAAGTAAAGGCAAAACAAAAGGCATACAGATCAGAAAGGAGCTAGTAAAACTGTCATTGACATTACTGTAAAATATCTAGATATATGGAAATATATGAGATTTAATAAGAAAGCCTTGTGAGGTTGCTGAATAAAAGGCTGATGAGTTGATGATACTGTATTTAGCTTATAGACTTTTTGAGGTTTATCACATATTTTCAGATATATAAAAAATGATACTTGAAAGAGTTATATCTTCAAAATTACAACAGTCCCAAGAGGTCAGTAAAACTGATCATTGTTGTAAAAAGAAATAATTTCTCCACTCACTGCTTTTTAATTTTTAGTATTAAACAGAACATCTTAATATGTACATTTTTCTATCACTTAATTAAAAAGTAATTCTAAATAAGCAGTAATATGAGCCACAATTTTCTATATATAATATTCTCTTATAGTTGGTTTAAAAACACATGCCTATTAAGTCCTCAAAAAATTAGTAGCAAACCTGATTCAACAGCATATGGAAAGAATTAAACATGGTGACCAAGATAGGATTTATTTCAAGAATTCAAGGAGGATTCAATATGAAATAAATCAACATTGCAATACACTGTGTTAGCAGAGCAAAGGGGGAAGAAAAACGCATGATTAATATCAGTTGATGCAGAAAAGTATTTGACAAAATCCAAGACCGTTCATGGTTGCAACACTCAGAAAACTGAATAGAATGGAATTTTCTCAACATGGTAAAATGGCATTTATCAAAACCCACACTTAACATCATACTCAACTGTGGAAGACTGAAAGCTTTCCTCTAAGATTAGGGACAGTGATGTCTGCTTTCACCACAACTATTCAACATTGTATTAGAAGTTCTAACCAGAGCAATTAAGTAAGAGAAAGAAACTGAAAACATTTAAATTGGAAAGGAAGAAGTAAAACAGTCATTGTTCACAAATGACATTTTAGATATAGAAAATCCCAAAAAAATCAGGAAAGTTACTAGAGCTAGTAAATGAATTCAGCAATGTTGTAGGGTGCAAGATCAATATAGAAAAAATAGTTGTTTCTGTATATTTGCAATGAACAATCTGAAAAGGAAATAATGAAAGTAATTCCATTTATAACAGCTTCTAAAGCAATAAAATGCCTAGAGATCAAGGCATTTAATCAAGGAGGTGAAAGTCTTGTACATGGAAAACTACAAAGCATTGCTGAAAGAAATTTTAAAAGATCTAAATAAAAAGAAAGGCATTCCTTTTTCTTGTGTAGAAAGACATGATATCTTAAACTGTCAGTTTTACCCAAAATGATCTATAGAGTCAAGACAAACCCCATCAGAATTATAAAACTTTGTTGCAGAAATCTAAAGACCAATTCCAAATTTGTATGAAATTTCAAGGGGCTTCAAATTGCCAAAACAACCTTAAAAAAGAACCACAGAGTCTGAGTACTCTAACTTCTCAGTTTCAAAACTTATCACAGAGCTGCAGAAATCAAAACAGTGGTAGTGGCATACGATAGACAGAGATAAATAGAGTACAATTGAGTCAAGAAATAAACCCATACTTCTATCTATGGCTAAGTAATTTTTTGACAAGGATGATATGTTCAGTCAATGGGGAAAACAGTTAAATACGGAAAAGAAATAAAAGATACTCAAATTAGAAGGGAAGGAGTAAAACTATCTCTATTTAAAAATGACTGTTTTTTAAACAAATAATGAGACAACTGGATTTCCACATGCAAAAGAATGAAATTAGATTCTTACCTTATGTTATATACAAAATTTAACTCAAAGTGGATTAAGCATCTATATGTAAGAGCTAAATCTGTAAAATCCTTCAAAGATACATTAGATATGATACAAGAAGGATGAGCAACAA
This sequence comes from Saimiri boliviensis, assembly GCF_048565385.1. Lineage (NCBI taxonomy): Eukaryota > Metazoa > Chordata > Mammalia > Primates > Cebidae > Saimiri > Saimiri boliviensis. The sequence goes on from NC_133458.1 coordinate 32,207,349, forward strand.
AGGAAAAATTGATAAATTAAGTTTCATAAAAATTTAAAAATTGTGTGCATGAAAGGACATCATGAACATGAAAATACAGGGTACAGAGTGAGAGAAAATATTTTCAAATCATCTATCTAATGAAGATTTGCTATCCAGGATATATACAGGACTTCTTAAATTCAACAACAAAAACACAAACAGTTCAATTAAAAACATAGGCAAGGATTTGAATAAGTATTTCATCAAAGAAGAAATACAAGTAGCCAATAAGTGCATGAAAAGAATTTTTAAAAAATAAAAAAATGCTTAATATCATTAGTAATTTGAGAAATGGAAATCAAAACCACTTTATACTCACTAGGATGGCTATACTAAATGAAAATACCACTTACATTCACTAGGATGGCTATACTAAAGACACATAAGAACTCATGTTCTCATATTCAAGAAGATGTGGAAATTTTGGAACCCTCATACTTTGCTGATGGGAATGTAATATGGGTTAGCCATATGGAAAATAGGTTGGTGGTTCCTCAAAAAGCAAAACGTAGAATTACCCTATGACCCAGCAATTCCACTCCTATGTGGATACCCATAAGAATTGAAAAGGGGTACTGAAACACATACTTGTATAACAGTTTTCATGGAAGCATTTTTCACAATAGCCAAGATGTGGAAACAATCCAGTGTTCATTAACAGATGAATGGATAAACAAAATGCGATATATATGCACACTGGAATATTATATAGCCATAAAAGAAATAACCTTCTGATAACATAGATGAACTTTGAAAACATGCTAAATGAAATAAGGCATACACAAAATGACAGCTATTGTTTGATTCATGTATATGCAGATGTAGAGAAGGTAAATTCATTGAGACAAAAATAGATGAAAAATCATCAGTAGCTGGAGGAAAAGGAGAATGAGAAGTTACTTTTTAATGGATACACAGTTTTTCTTTGGTATTATAAAGTGTTTTGGAAATAGAGGTGATGGTTGTATAACTTTGTGATTGCAAGTAATGCTATGGAGTTGTATGCCTAAAAGTGGTTGAAATGACAAGTTTTATGTTGTTTATGTTTTGCCTAAATAAAAGAAATACACACCTGCTGTTCACTATTTAGCAGTACAGATTTTGTATTCCAAAATGAGAATCTTAAGTGATCCAAGTCCTCTAGAGTAACATTATCCAATAGAACTATTTGCAGTGATAGAAATGTTCTATGTCTGTACTGCCAGTTTTGTAGCCACTGTAGCCACTATACCCACTACCAAATGTGGATAAGGAACACTTGAAATGTGCCTAGTGTGGCTGAGGAACTAGTTGATCTAGTTTTAATTAATTTAAATAACCATAGGTAACTGGTTGAGATGTATTGGACAGCACATCTCCAGAGACCACACCTGTTGGTGTATGAGCATACAGGTTTTTTCTGCAGGTGTATTAAATTATTTAAAAATAATTTTCTTTAAGAATCATGTGACATATTTAATGTTAATTAGAGATCCCCTAGGTATTTGCAGAACCAGAAATGGCAGATACTAATATCAAGGCATGTAGTTATTAAATATATTTGAGTCAGCAGTAAGTCTTCACATAACTTGTTTAGAATTAGACCTTCTAAAACAATGTTGCAGGAATATCAGACAATATATTCGTAGTCTCAATCCCTTTTAATTAGAATTGTGACTAAAAAGTAAATGACATGGAATAAAAAAAAGCTCTGCTTTCTACAAAACTGCGCTGTCAAATGAGATTGTACTCCTTTTTTATTTACATTGATTTCGATTCAGCAAACATTTATTAAGGACTGACGTTTTGCTATACATTGTATAAGACTCGAGAAACCAAAATGAGTAAGTCACAGTGCTTGACCTTATGGAGCCCACTGTCTCTACTCTAATGGGAAATCAGTTAATGGCGGTAACTACAATAGCTATATTAGCAGCCTCAATTAAACTGTTAATCAGCCTGGAGGACTTGGGAAAAGCATCTAATAATAGGCAGCTTTGTTTTTTAGTGAAAACATTTATTTATTATAATTTAAACTTTTTATTATGGGGAATTTCAAACATACAGCAGCAGTGAGAATTATATAATGAATGTCCTATATATTCATCATCTAAGTTCAACAGTTATAGGTATCTTATTTCATGTGTTTATCATCTACTAATTTTACTTCCACAGATTATTTTGAGGCAAATCTAAGGAATTATATAATTTAAACCATAAAAATCTTGGAATATAAAATAAAAAGACTCTTTAAAATTACACGTAAGTGTGTGTGTGTGTGTCTGTGTGTATCATGTTACATGAAGTAATGCATGATTGTATATATATGATGTGTTCACATCTATACTACACATTAATCTAGTATAGCATATATATATATATATATATATACACACACACACACAGAGACACAGTCATGCATCATCACACTTCATGTGACATGATATAGTCTGAGAAATGCCTTGTTAGGCAATTTTATTATACAAACATCATAGAGTGTATTTACACTCTATGAATTTTTTTTAATGCTGAAAGTTAATTTTTTTCCTGTTCGTGGGTATGATGTGTTCCTTAAAAAGTTTGTTAATGTAGTAAAGCTTATGTGTCTAATGTTCATTTGACACTGTGAAATGCATTGCTCAGGAAATTAAACTCTACAAATTTTGGAATGAAATGCCATATGAGTGTATTCTGAAATACTCTCCATTACATTTTTGTTTTGTTTTGTTTTTTGGAAAAGCATTTAAATTCTGTATCTTAAATTCATGAGGGAAATATTGTGGCAGATTGCTGATACAACAAAAAATACTGAAATGTTTGTTCAAACAAGTTAGTTTTAATTACAAAATCCTTTTTTGTTGCAGTACTTGTTGCAACAATAAGTTTTTGCAGTATTATGCCGTCATTTGTAATCAAATGACTACATAAATAGGTGGATTGTTTAGAGATACATGGTAATATTTGGGGCTTTCTGGTTTTCCTGGGTTAGACTATTTGTAGTTCCTAACTGCTCTTAAGGTAAGCTTGGACATCATCTTGCAGTCCCCTTAAAATTTTTCTTTTTTCAAGCTGAGCATGGTGGGTCACACCTGTAATCTCAGCACTGTGGGAGGTCGAGGTGGATGGATCACCTGAGTTCAGGAGTTTGCAATTAGCCTGGCCAACATGGTGAAACCCCAGCTCTACTAAAAATAGAAAAATTAGCCAGGCTTGATGGCAGGCACCTGTAATCCCAGCTACTCAGGAGGTCAAGGCAGGAGAATTGCTTCAACCTGGCAGAGGTTGCAGTGAGCTGAGATTGTACCATTACACTCCAGCCTGGGCACCGAGAGTGAAACTCTGTCTTGGGGGAAAAAAAAATTTTTAATTGCATTTTAGTTTTGGGGTACATGCGAAGAACATGCAAGATTGTTGCATAGGTACACATGTGGCAGTGTGAGTTGCTGCCTTCCTCCCCTTCACATATATCTGGCATAAAAATATTTTTATACATGAAATGATAAGATTTTAGATGTCCGTATAGCATGTAGTAATTAGTAAATGAGTTGTGGCATTTGTCTGGTTAGATGAATTACCTAAATAATTATAACAGTGCTAAGAATGAGCAGTATGTCCAAAGCTAATTTTTGACCAATATGCACACCTACTGGCTTTATTGGTGGTTAAAATGTCTAAATAATTCTTTAGAGAATAGTAAATAGTTGTTGTTTGAAGCTCTCCACGACCTCCTGCCATTCCAGCTCAGTAACCCTAATGAGAAGAGGCACTGTACTTCTGCTCCCTTCTCCTGAACGCGTTTGTGGGGTAGGATGGTGGTTGATATGGTTTGGCTGTGTCCCCACCCAAATCTCATCTTGAATTGTAACTCCCACAATTCCCACCTGTCATGGGAGGAGCCCCATGGGAGGTGATTGAATTATGGAACTGTTCTCATGATAGTGAATGAGTCTTAAGAGATCAGGTGATTTTAGAAATGGGAGTATTTCTGCACAAACTCTCTCTTTGCCTGCTGTCATCCATGTAAGATGTGACTTGCTCCTCCTTGTCTTCCACCATGATTGTGAGGTCTCCCCATCTATGTGGAACTGTAAGTCCAGTAAACCTCTTTGTTTTTGTAAACTGCCCAGTCTCTGTTATGTCTTAGCAGCTTGAAAACAGACTAATACAGTGGTCCTGGCATCCTGGGGAGTGTCTGGTCTTCTGAAGCTGTGGCCATCTATTGGCTTTCTAGAGCTGGAGCCTCTGCAGTATACTTTGCTAGTCTTTTGTATTTGAGCTATAACTCTGAGTACATCTGTGCTTCCTAAAGGAAATAGGATAATTTGCATGTATCATTAAGTCATTCACACATTTATTAAACAATGTATTGAATACCTGGCCCTGTTCCTAGGCATTGGTAATCCAAACAGACAGTTGTCCTGATGCAGCATATGTTCTAGTGAAGAAAGGCAATAAACCAAAAAAAGTATATACCGTTTCTAATTGGAAACAGTGCCATGGAGAACATAAGGCAATGCAGGAAAGATGAGATGTGAACTGTAGATGTGAGAAGGGGAGGGAAGGTATATATTTATCTGGTGGTGAAGAAAAGACTAACAACTAACATTTGATAAGAGACTTCAAAGAATTGATCAGATGTTTGAAGTAAGAATGTTCGAGAATAGGTCTTAGCATCTACAAAGGCTCTGCAGTGTGAGTGTATGTTTCAGATATGGTAAGGGGAGGCTTAGGATATCTAAAACCCTGCAGGTGTGACATGGAGTAAACCCTTAATGCCACTGAACTTTTTTTTTTCTCCAGGATTGTTGACATTTGTTAAAATTTACTTTATCTGAGAGTATGTCTCTGTTATACTTTTTCTCATTACTCTTAGGGTATGTCTGTGATTGTATGCATGTCTTTGTTTGCACATGTATGTGTGTTTACGCTTGTTGGGAATTTATAAATAATTTTTCTAGTTAACATGTTTAGATGTTCAAAGTATAATGATGTAAAGAGATATAAATTCTAATTTCTCATAAGGTAAGGAGAGTAAAGAACTTATTTTTCTGTTTCTTTTCCTATCCTTTGTTTATTTTACATAGTTTATTAGCAAATAAGTTCTATATTTAAAGGACCATTAGGTAGTAAAAAACATTGTTTCTTCTTTGAAACATTTTTATAGCCAATTTTTAACGTTTAACCATTTTTTTCAGAATTAAAATTTTACTAGGAATATTATATTTATATGAAATCTTACAGGTTGCAGAGTGTCTCCATATATGTTTTTCATTTAAGTTCTTATTAACTATTAACCCTCTATGATTATGGTCATTAGCATTTTTATTATGAAAATAACCCTCTAAGGCTTTGAAAATAACCCTCTAAGTCCATTTGTTAAAGGACTTAGAATTAAGTAGAGAATCTCCTCTATCTCCACACCTTTTTTCCCCCCTACCTCATGGTGGTATTACGGACTTGACAATCTTGGAAATATTTGTCTAAGATTCTGTTGCTTTTGTGTAATCATGATTTAAAAACATTCAGGCAGTATGGTAGGCTATAAACTAAAAAGCCAAAGTTCCCTCATTCCTGCCAAATCCCCTGCCATTTCCCAGTCCCATTCTTCTGGTAAAAGTGCTATGCTTTTTTTTGGTACCCTTCCAGCTTTTAGATATGTGTGTTTATATATGTGCACATACTTTTGTGTGTGTCTGTGGGCATGGATAAACCTGTATATGCGTATTTTTCACCAAGTGACTATCCGTGTTTTGCAAGTTGCTTCATTTTTATCTAATATATCTTGGGTATTTTAGAGATGTGGTTTAACAATAAATATGTAGTATTGAATATTAGAGATTGGTTTGTTTATATATATATATATATATATATTTTTTTTTTTTTTTTTAAGACGGAGTTTTGCTCTTGTTACCCAGGCTGGAGTGCAATGGCGCGATCTCGGCTCACCACAACCTCCGCCTCCTGGGCTCAGGCAATTCTCCTGTCTCAGCCTCCTAAGTAGCGGGGATTACAGGCACGCGCCACCACGCCCAGCTAGTTTTTTGTATTTTTAGTAGAGACGGGGTTTCACCATGTTGACCAGGATGGTCTCGATCTCTCGACCTCGTGATCCACCCACCTCAGCCTCCCAAAGTGCTGGGATCACAGGCTTGAGCCACCGCGCCCGGCGGTTTGTTTATATTTTAAATGTGTTTCATCTTTATCTTTTAAGATTTTTACATTTATTAGATGTTTATTTGAGAACCAGTATGAAAGGGTTATGATATGAATTAACAAAACTTGTACAGTACATCTACAAAACATGTACGTTACAATAGGTATTTGTTTTTTGCCTGACAGGTGAAGTATTTTCTGCTATTGAAATACATTTTAAATAGGTATTCATTAAAATAGAATAGGACTATACTAGTTAATTACTACCTGTCAGATAACAGAGGATATTAATAATGGTAAGTCAAGGTTTCTTGCTTTTTAAATATAATGTTGTAAAGACTGAGGTCACACTTACTTTAAATTATTTCTGGATTTAAAACCCACAAATGCTGATTATTTGAGGGTCTGATATACCTGTTTATTATAGTATCAAGGTTGAAGATTGTTCCAACCCAAAGGTAAAACTTTTCACTTAAAGGAATGAGTTTTCTCTAATTTGATTCTTAAACCCTTCATCTTTGCCATTGGCTTGTTCCCTTAAGGCTAGCTTTGTATTTGAATATAATGATCCTAAAACATGAAAATGAATTTTAACAAGGTTTTAATCCTTACTTTGGTTGACTAATGATATATTTTGCAGAAATACACATGCTGTAATTAAGCCTTCCTCTGTATGAGACATTTTTTGTTTTAGTTTTCATTTTTTAAAATAAGTTTTTAACATTTAATATGAGGACATAAAATATGAGGAAAGACTTTTACAAAGTTTTCTAAATGTTAAAAAAATTACTACAAAACTGTCAAAAATAAAGACATTTATTAATCTTTTTTCCCCTGAATCCCTGTTAGACTTGTTCTGAAAGAGGAGTTAGAGTGGTGGTGCCTGTCTTGAAAGTCAGGAGACTTGGATTCTTGTCTTGGTTGATAGCTAATTAGCTGTCCATGACCTTAGACCATTTGTTTATTCGCTCTGGCCCTTATTTTCTTATCTGAAAAATGAAGATGTTTGATTAAATGATCTCTAAGGTCCTTTTAAGTTCTAAAATGCTAAGAGTCTATGAAGTAAGTTTTGTAAGTAGTTGTACATTGTATTTTAAGATTCATGAAGGTATACTATCTACATATGTATGAGTATTAATATTTTTTATTAGTTGTGCAAATGTTTGTTGAATGTTTTTGAATTCTATGATAGATGTTGGAGATACAGCAGTAAGTAAGGCAGTCATGGACCTTGCCCTCATACAGCATAGTTTTCCATGCAAAAGAATTGAACAACTATTACATAATTATTTTATTTAGTTGTGATATGTAACTATGAATATTAAATAGTAGAATGAGAAGAGTAAGGGAAGAATGATCACGGGGTACTTGGCTTGTAGGTTGCAAACTGAGAATAGCATATACAAAGGCCTTAAGCAAGCATCCTGGAATATTTAATGAATTTTGAGAAGACAGAATACCAGAGGGAGTAACATAATATGTGGCTGATGTGGCTGGTGAGATGGGTAGGGGTGAAATCATACAGTGATTTGGAGGCTATTTAAGAATTTGGGTTTTTAATGTTAATATTGTTCAGATACATTACTTTCAATTATGTCCTTGGTATTACTCAATCCAATACATGCAAATTACTCATGAAATATGTCTTTATAGAGAAACATTTTCTGTCAATCACTGCACTATCAATGCCAAAATATTTCTGGTTTCTGCCTATACCCTTACTCTTTAAAAATGTTTTAAAATATGATAACCTAACAAGATTTGTAAGGTCAATATAGAAAAATTATTTAATGTTTGTTAAAGTCAAATAAGTGTTTTTCATTGTGGATTATCAGTTATTTCATATTTTCAGTGCCCTTTTCCTGCTCGTTAAGTGTGACTTAAGAATTTCTGATGTATTATTTGTTAAAGATTAGCAAAGTAATACATGAGTCTTGTAGTTTATTATTTATCTGTCGATTTGCTCATTTGATCACTGACTGTTTTCTTTATTGGGAGATACTAACATACAAAAACCCTATTTGTTACTATGCAGATAAATCATCTGATAAATTTTTTTAAAGCTGTAGGTTTTTAAAAAATATTTTCTAAAAAAAGATTTAGGTTCACATCAAAATTGAGAGAAAGGTACAGAGATTTCCCATACATTCTCTACCCCCAGTTATACATGGCTTCCTCTGCTATCACTGTTCCCCCACCAGAGTAGTATTACAATTGGTGAACCTACAATAACATCATTATCACTCCGAGTCCATAGTTTACATTAGGGTTTACTCTTGGTGTTGTACATTCTATGAGTTTTAAAAAATGCATTTTGACATATATCTATCATTATAGTACCTTATACAGTATTTCCACTCCCCTATAAATCCTCTGTGTTCTGCCTATTCATCCTTCCCTTTCTCTAACCCCTGGCAACCTCTGATCTTTTAGTTAGTGTCATCATAAAGCATGTGGCCTTAATTTTGTGGAGGGCAGGGCAGTTAATTGTTGATTTTTTTGAAGGACACTTCTTTATGGTAAGAAGACCTTTACTGACTTCATTTCTCTTCTCTGAGACTGGTTTACATAAAAAATTCCATTTGATTATACTAAACGGAATTGTTTAATGACAAGGGGGCACTCTTTGTAAGGCAGTGTGACAGGGATGAAACGGTAGTACAGACACAAAGGGAAATGACCCATTTGCTAATATTTAAGTATCTTAAATTAGTTTAAAGATTTCAGTGATTCCAAATGTGTTTTTAGTTTTATAACTTATGTACATGCGTTGATAAAGCCTTCTCACTTTTCATAGCCTAGTATTTTTCTCCAGGCTGGTCTCCTAAGTTTTTTCACCCAATTAAGTTGAACATCTATTGTGGTATGTCAGAATATACTCTTGGCACAAAAGTATGTAATTCCCATTTTTGTTTGAATGGCTTCAGTATGGTCTTCTCATTTTCAATTTGATCTAATGAGTGTTTATACAAACTAATATTGCCTGTTATATATTTATCTTTCTTATATTCTGTGTATTAAAATTAATTTAAAAGCTATTATGATTTATAAATTCACGGAAACTGGATCCTAAGAGCCACTTATTTTTTCCCTCTTTATTTAGATGTATACTTCAATTTTTGCCAGTGTTCATTCATTCACTAGATATTTGTTGAACACTATGGACAGAAGCCTCTGGCAGCCATTGATAAGAAATATACACATGAATAAGACATTATTTTTAGTCCAAGGAACATAAAGGACTTTAAGGTGTTTAAAGGCATTAAGAAAGTTTGTAAATAACATTTAAAGTAAAAGCTAAAATGCTGTATCGGAGAGTTTAGAGGAAGGGAGAATTACTTGTTTCTGGGAGAGAATCTGTGATAGATTCTACTGGGAAGAAGCAGGCTAGACTTTGAAATATAGGTAAGATCAGATGTGTACACATGGGAAAAATGTTATTTATTTGTAGCAGTGACTCAAATAAAGAATATATGTGGAAAAGCACTGTGCTTATAAGAGCATCTGATTTGTCTAGTATAGAATGGGAAGTATGTAGAAATAAAACAGACAAAGTTGGTTGGGATGAGATCACTGAGGGCCTTCAATGCAGTTTTTATATGTGTATTCAAATATATATCCATGTTTATAAATATAATAAACACATTTTAATTAAAAAAAAAAAGTAATTGTTATTTCCGTGCTGCTGAATATATGCCAGAGGAAGGGTTGTAACTTTTTACTGAATTGTGTGTAGCTACTATTAACTTCAGAAAAATTTTTCTTATGGATGCTGATGTCCAGCTGTTAGTCATTTATTCTTTTCAAAACTTTTCTTCATGATAAAATAAATACATACATACTCGGTCTTTTTAAAAAGTTTAGATTATACAGGAAAATTAAAAAAAAAAAGGTCATCTATTATCCCAACATTTGCATTTGGTCTGTTTGTTTCCATGTAATATTTACTTTTGAAAACATTTTTAAGTGGAACAGAGAATAACAAGAGGTAGGGTTTTTTTTTCTGCTTAGATAATTTAGAACTGATAAACTGGTGGCTTCCCTACTTCTCTTTATCTTCCTGTGTGTATTTGATAAACAACTTGAAATCTTTGACTAAAATCTTAATTTTTAATTTAAATCAGAATGTATTGGTCTAAGGTCACTTGAAAGTGGAGTGTATTTTTCTGTTTGCAGAACTGAAAAAAAGTTACTCAGTTGTTACTTTTATTCCAGAAGCATGTTTATTTTTTTTTTAACTTTTTAAAACATTTTAGAGAGATATAAAAAATTTAGTGAGAAATAAATTTAACTTTCGCTTAACTATGAAGGGTTGTAATTTGGCATTATCAGCATACACACTGTTAGGTTTACAATCTCATGTGGAGAAAAAAATACAGGAATTTACAGAGCTATAATACCTGGTTAGGGCAAGAGATTTTTAGAAAAGGCAACATAAGGTCTTTCCTTTGGTTCATAGACAGTTTGTTTCTGGGGTGCTGCTTTGTGCCAAGTCCTGTAAATACTGAGTAGAATTAGACATGACCACTATCTTCAGTGTGCTCTCAGTCCAGTTTTTAAATTTGAATAGGGGATTCTGGGAATTGACACCAGGCCCTTGTATGTGCAAAGCAAAATGCAGTAATGCAGAAGACTTCCAGATAGAGTTTAAAATTATTGAAGGAAGATGACCAAAAGCCCAGATGTTTTGGTGTATCTTATGACTTTGGTATTAAAATTAAGGAAGTAAGACAATAAGAATGTATATGCAGCAAGGCAAAATTATTTGAGTGTATGTGTTTTAGTATTTCGAAAATAAGAAAAAGGAAATTTAAAGAATGAGACAGGAGGGGATGAATGGAGAATGGCTTCTTACCTCTGTTACAAACCGAAGTAGAAGGAAAATATCTTTGTTCTTATTAATTTATAAATGGAAATTTTTTATTATATCCATGCCTTGTATTTATATGCACATATGGTCATTTTGTAATATGCAGAGTTTTTGCACTGTCATGCCTTTCTCAATGTAGTTTCTCAACTTGGAGATTTAGTTTAATTTAAATTTCATCCTTAATACTATTGGATCCTCTAAGTTTCACCGCATAAAACTTTTTTAGTGATTTAACATTTTCCTGGTCCATGAAGTGGGACATGATAGTCATCTACGGCTATATTGTAGCTGTAGATGTTGAAGACTGTTTTAGAGGAAGTGGTAGTCTAAATCATGTTATCAGTAAGTGTTAAACAAGTTTAGATTAACCAGTTCTCTATGGAAGTAATTTTTGTTTTGAATTTAATATTATAAATAAGAATTATATGACTTTGCAAATTATAGATATTTTTGTGATTCAAATGCTTTACATACACAAGAAAAATAAAACTTTTTTTCTATATGATGATTCTTAAATTTTTGTTTTAAACCATAAGCAAATTCATTTCTTTTTTTTAATTAGCTTTTTTTCCTATGTAGGACACCATTGTGGTGGCTAGATCTATTGTTTTGTTAGCTTCTTCATGTACAAGGAGAGATTGTAAACCTTGTATATTTTTTAAAGCATTTGAAGACCTCAAATCAACTCTTTATGTAAGTGTGCAGCTTTTTTTCTCTAATTATATTGCAGATTTAATAAGCTAAAGTGAAGGGATTGAAAGTATTTCTCTATATTTGGCCTGACTGAATTATTTTATTTGAATATTTTAAGTTTAAAAAATAGAAGTTTTTTTCTTAGTTTTATGTTTAGAATGACTAGATAGAAAAGGGAATTCCTTTATATTTAATAAATACTTGTTAATGAAACTTACAAAACTGCACAGACATTCTAGACTGGATACTGTTCCTTGTAATTACCGTCAGATGCTTTGCTCTACTTGATTTCACTTTAGGTAATCAAGTACCCCTCTTTAGATAAAACTGATTTGCTTCTATTTTATTCATTGTGAAGATAATCTTCCTCTCCTTCCTCTCCCTACACACACACACACACACACACACACACACACACACACACACACACACTCACTCTTGAAAATTGCCTTTTTAGTCAAGGCTATTAGGTAGAATTAGGCTAACCCAAGTGCCTGCAGGCCAACATCTGCCGCTTTTTTTCTGGTATGCACAAAGGTACTATAAAGGCTGGAGGTGGCTCTGTTTGAGATTAAAATTAATGAATTAGGATGGAGATGGGTAAAATTTGCAGTTGGAGTGATCACTGAAGCACAAGTACATTTTATTTAACCTTACATCTTTGCTTTTTTTTTTTTTTTTTTTTAGTTTTGATAGCTTAGACAACTTTGCAGATTTCACTCTTAATTTGTAAGCCATAACTTTATGCCATCCTAGTGAATTTAAATATTTTACAGTGAAGTGTGTTCTTTTACTACAACTAAAAAGCCTGTAGTTACATTGGAGGTGATTTGTATACAAATAAGTTATTTCTTTTTTTTTTTTCCTTCAGGTTTATGTTGAATCCTGTAAGAGATCTTTCTACAGAATCAATGTCTTTGGTAAGATGATACTCGGTTTAATTTAGAATATTACCACCTACAACCATGTATCCATACACACACAGATACAAGTGTTCACATATTTAGTCCGCTTTGTAATTTGACATAGTTTCAATACACTGGAAAAACATAATCTTTTTTTTTTTTCTTTTTTTTTTTGAGATGGAGTTTCGCTCTTGTTACCCAGGCTGGAGTGCAATGGCGCGGTCTCGGCTCACCGCAACCTCCGCCTCCTGGGCTCAGGCAATTCTCCTGCCTCAGCCTCCTAAGTAGCTGGGATTACAGGCACGCGCCACCACGCCCAGCTAGTTTTTTGTATTTTTAGTAGAGACAGGGTTTCATCATGTTGACCAGGATGGTCTCGATCTCTCGACCTCGTGATCCACCCGCCTCGGCCTCCCAAAGTGCTGGGATTACAGGCTTGAGCCACCGTGCCCAGCCCATAATCTTTTTTTATAGCTGATAATGTTATGTTGGAGTTATTGTGTTTTACTTAGTAATCAGTATCTGAATATTTTATTGTCTGGAATATCTGCTGATAGTTTTTGTAAGCTGTACATTCATAAGAAAAATAAAACAAGTTTTTACTATATGACAATCCTTAAATTTTTATTTTAAATCATAGGCAAATTCATTTGTTTCATTAGCTTCTATTTAACTAGACTATTATGTGATGAATTATATAATTGAACAAATTATATAATTTTAAGTCGTTTTCTTATGATACATTTCTCCTTTTTTAACCATTTTTTTCCTCTATTTTATGGCATAGGTATACCTATAACTTCCTCATAGCAATAGGAAGATTCTTATTTTTACAGATAGGCTACTTGTAGCTGAGTGAAACTGGAAAGAAGGTATTAATAATATGTTGGTATAGTTTAATATAGTGTTTATGTTCTACTTACGTTTTTGAACTTTTAGTTTCAAATAGAATTCAAGAACTCTTTCTAGTTGACAATGACTATAAAGCAGATTTTAAATTCTGAGTATTAGTATAATTAATATTTTTGTGGGGACTGTTACTAATAAAAGAACTGATATACTCTTTAAAAACTGAGTTAACTCTAGTATTAGTATTTCACAAAATTGTTATAGATTGATTAATTTCAAATATTTGATATATCTGTGAACCTGTAAATAAGGCAGGAATAAATGAAAAAGCCTCTAAACTTTGCAAAAAAATGTTTTTTCACAAAGCCCATGTATTATGAATAAATCAGGTATGGATCTATTTGACTTTATTTTCCTGACTCATCAAAAGATGTTCATTTGGCACATTTCCACGTTTTTAAACTAAGCATGGATCTTGGAGTTGATATCAAGAAAACAAACAGTTACTGTTTTGATTTTCTTATTGTTTTCCTGAAAAAGTATAGTTTTTCAAGAATTTATTATATATGTTGTTTGAGAACCAGGATGGTTCTCAAAATTTAGAAAGTAGAGTATTTTGTTTTTCAGTGGTAGAAAGTTTACTCTTTTCAAGTGACTTAGAATAATCATTTGATATTGTACTGTCTTTAGGATTTAAAAGCTTTACTGGCTCACTTGTGTGGTCTGAAGGCCCAACATAAACTATCCCCTATGTTTTTATTCAGCCTAATCTTGTTATTGTCTTTGACCCATACACTCCAATGCAAACCTCCTGAATTTTCATACATACTAAATATGTTTTCTCTGCTTGGAACACTGTTGCTTATCTCAGTCCCAACTTCTGTACTACATTTAATTAGTTCTTTCTTTAAATATCTTTTCAAAGAAACTTTCTAAGACAACTCTAAGACATGTCTCCACTTTTATGGTTTGTTCTTCCATTGGTTCAGGGGCTATTTGTGTTTCGTTTACCCTTTTATTTTTAGTGCCCTATATAGTACATGGCCCATCAATGAATGAATGAAAGAAAGACAGAAATAAAGGAATGAATGAATTGAATTACGCTACTAGGTATCTTTCTCTCTTCAGGCTTTTATTGTCATGACTTCTTTTACTGTGCTTGATTTTTGTCCACCAGTTAACTTTCTGCATATGCTGTAAATTGTATCTCATTTAACCCAGTGCTCACATTTTGTTGACTGATTCCATAATGGGCTTCCCCTTAAGCTATCAAGAAAAAAATTGTTCATGTCTGTGTGAAATATGGAAATATGGATCTATGGTATACTTGGTGATAATGCTATCAAGTTATCTTTAGTATATCATGAGCCCATGGTTTTCTCATGAATATATTTTACTGTTTTAGGGCAAGTGCCTGTGTTTGCAATACTAAGCAACTTGCTGTGTGGAGCTATTAAAAATTCAGTTCATGATTTGCAGTAGTCATACTTAAATTTCTGAATAGCCATAATATTGGTGTAGAATATTTTCATTATCACAGAAGATTTTCTTGGATAGTGATGTTTTAGATTATTTAGAGAGCAATAAAAAAAACCTCAATAAGTGTTTTCATAAGTACTAATTTTGTTAGCCTAGGAGTTGTTAGAATGCCATAAATAATATATGCCGATTGCCTTAGACATTAAACATGCGCCTCTTGCATCTGCCATGTGAAGCTATTTTCAGATCCCTAATTACATAATGCTAATATGTCCTATCACCTCTCCTTGTTACTTGTCCTTCAAAATTTAGATTTGTTGCCACCTTCAGAAAGCCTTTGCTTACTGTTCTCCTTAGCTAACTCCCCTATTTCCCCCACTAACAAATACTTGTTCATACTGATTTGGATGTCCCTCTACAGTCCTTTTATGGAATGCCATACTTTATTGTGTCAGCAAGGGAGGCAAATTGGTCACTAAGATAGGGCTGACTAGAAATCATGTAAATTTAATAACCATGTTCAAGTGTGAGCCTACTCAAGGGTGCATTAACCAAACTTGTAAGAATATTAAACTCATTAGAGAATGATTAAGAAGCAAAAATATCAGTTTATGAATTTATAATGAGGATTATAACTTAGCTGTTGTACACGTAAATACTTGCTGATTTACCTGGAAAGCCAAACAAGAAGTTGTTTATTGGTAATGAATTGACAAGTGGCAGTTATTTGGTTGATTATAATGGTTAGTGTCATTGAGTTTTGCTGGCCTTTCCCATTCATCTCTTCATAAAGGGAGATACTTGTTAAGATAGAATATTGCGTGTAAGCTAAGCACATGTTTTCTGTCTGCTGTTCGGTATACTTGTGTTCCATTATTCCTCTTTCCACTCCATTCTGTTACTCTTTTTTTAATCATTGATGAGCTACAGCTTTCTTTTATATTGAAGTTTGATTAGATTAGCATATTCTACTCTTTTGTTTTATCTGAGAAGTAAGCATCCTTGGAAAAAAAATTTTTATTTGAGTTTTACAATTTTAACTGAGAGTGACCGGTGTCCTTATTTCCAGTTGATATTGGGGCCACCTACCTAAAGCCTTTTACGGGTTTATTTAGTATCACTGTTAATATACAAATACATCCTTGTGAACCAGTCTCTTTTTTCTTTACCAGCTTATTTACGGTTACTTGAAAAAACAATCTTTTGGTTCTCTTATTATTATAAAACAAAAGGAGCTCGCTGCCTGATGTGCTAAAAGCCAATATTATGAAACCGAAGTTTTGAGAAAAGCAAAGCTGAATGTCAGTGCCAAAGGAGACACGAGCTGAGCACATATATGTCTTCCTGTGCTGTCTTTAAGGCAGTAATTTTATTAGAAAAGCTTTAGAGAGTAGATACTGGGATTAGTAAGTCATTAGTAGAATGAAAGGGGGGATTTGGAAAGTTCATCGGCATGCAGAGTTATTTCTTCATATCAATGCATAGGTTGCACCTGCAAGTTTAGATGGAGTTAGTACGATGAATGTGATGTCAGGGTCAGCGTCTCAGCAAGTTGTTTCTTTTCTTATCTGATATTCTGCAAACTCAATAATTTTTGTTAGTTGATGACGTCAACTTTTCAACAAGTTTTCTTATCTACTATAATGTAACCCCCAGAATTTAGACATTTTTTAATTTTAATCCTTTGGGATATGGTTTCACTATTAGCATTTTAAATCTTTTCATACCATTTATAATTCAAAACCTGGCTTGAGTTATAAGTCAGAATTTAGGCCTAAGGAAAATCTCTAAAATAGCATGGGGGTAAGGTGAAGAAATTGTACCACAAGTTTCAAAGTAATATTAGTTAAAAAATAGAAACAAATCTCTTAAATTGCATTTTTTTAGAATTTGCTGTCTGTTAACTATTTGATTTCTTGTCCCCAGCTAGAATTTCTTGGCCAAATAAGCTGGGGATGTACTATTAAAGATAGCTAGGATGATTTAATTACTAAACGATTCCTTAAGAGTGTCCTTAAAAAAAAATTTCCTAAACTTACAAGAGATGTAATTTTATTGTTAAGACTAATATAGTATTCTAGTTGCCTTTCAGGGCTTCTAAAAATAATGCATTATACCTAGTCATTTACCTTTAATAAAACTCTTTTCCTAGACTTTACATTGAAGATGCACATATTTTAAAAGGAATATTTTTTGTTTTCCGTTATTGCTTCAATTTTGACATGTATTGCTGGTATTTCACTACAAATGATCTTTGATTTACAATGAGGTTACATTCAATAAACTCATCATAAGTCAAAAATGTTATAATTTTAAAAATGCATTAAATAGCCTAATAGACACATTCTAAAGTCAGAAAATTGTAAGTCGAACCATCATAAGTCAGGGACTATGTGTATATACTACTGGCTACTTTTTTATTGAAGAAGTATAATGTTTTATTTAGATTATAGGTTAGTTATGCCTTTATGAGCTAGTGTGCAAATTGTACCATTTATAAACAAAGTTCTAAGGAAAACTAGTTGGTTTATATAGTAACCTTTGTAAGCTGAGCTGTGTGCATTGCCTTTTTCGGGTTACAGCTTCTTTTAGACACTTAAGATGATAAAATACAGATATATGGAATTGCTACAAATATGATTATAACATGATCTACAATGTAAATACTTAAATGCATTCACTGTCTTCTCTTTCTTTAGGTTCCAACAACAAATTACATATATACACCCCTGAATCAACTTAAGGGTGGTACAGTTGTCAATGTCTACGGTGTTGTGAAGTTCTTTAAGCCCCCATATCTAAGCAAAGGAACTGGTAGGTATTAAAACTGGTGGAGTTTTTATGGAGTAGAACTGAATTACTGATTTAGGAACACAGTTCCTTCAGTACCCTAAGTCCTAGAATACAAACTCAGTTCTCACCTGTAATCACCAAACAATGCTGATTGTTTGGCTAGTTTAATTTATAAAATAAATATGATCTCTAGATTCTAGAGTCTAGTTAAAGACAGTAAGGGCAAAGAATGAAGCAAAGGATGCCAACCAACAACATGAAAGCATCTGAAAGTATAAAATTCACTGGTAAAGGTAAGTATATAAACAAATGCAGAATACTACAATTCTGTAACATTGATGCATAAATCACTTTTAATTCTGGTATAGAATTTGAAAGACAAATATATAAGAGGAGCTATACAGAAGTGTGTTAATGGATATATACTATAAAAAGTTATAAATTTTGACATGAATAGCATAAAATGTGGTAATTGTAGAAGTAAAAGTGCATAGTTTTGGATGCAATTAAAGTTAAGTTGTCAGGTTAAAATAGATTGCTATAAATTTAAAGTACTTTATGTCAATCTCATGGTAACCACAAAGAAAATACCTGTAAAAGATACTCAAAAGAAAATGAGAAGGGAATCAAAGCATGTCATTACAAAAAAATCAAATACAAAGAAAGAGAGCAAGAAAGGAAGATAGGGAATTAAGAGCCACGCAACAGACAGAAAACCATGAATTAAATGGCAATCGTAAGACCTTCCTAATCAATAATTATTATTATTATAAATGAATTAAATTCCCCAACAAAAAATCATAGAGTAAATGAGTGCATTTAAAAAAACAGGATACAACTGTATGCTGTCTACAAAAATTCACTTTAGATTTAAGGACACACATGAAAATGGGCTAAATGAAAATGGAAAATGTAATGGAAAAAGATTTCTTGCAATGGTAACCAAAAGAGAAGGGGTAGCCATACTTATATCAAACAAAAGAGACTTTAAGTCAGAAACTGTAACAACAGGCCAGGCACAGTGGCTCATGCCAGTAACCCCAGCACTTTGGAAGACCAAGGTGGGTGAATCACAAGATCTGGAGTTCAAGACCAGCCTGGCCAAAATAGTGAAACACTGTCTCTACTAAATACAAAAAATTAGCTGGGCATGGTGTCATATGCCTGTAATCCCAGCTACTTGGGAAACTGAGGCAAGAGAATCACTTGAACCTGGGAGGTGGAGGTTGCAGTGAGCCAAGATTGGGCCATTGCACTCCACCAAGTTGGTCTCAGGAGAAAAAAAAAAACAAAAAACTGTCACAAGAGACAGTTTTTGGACATTATATTACAGTAAAAGGGTTAATTCACCAAGAAAATATGAGTTACATATGCTGCTAACATCAGAGCACCTAATCCGTGAAGCCAACATTTCAGAAATGAAGGAAGAAATGACAACACAATTATATTAGGAGGTTCCATTTCACAACTTTCAATAATGGAGAGAACATCCAGACAGATCAATAAGGAAACAGAAAACCTGAACAACACTTAGACCAAATGGACCTAACAGACATAGATAGAATATTCTACCCAGCTAGACCAGAGTATACATTTTTCTCAAGTGCACATAGAATGTTCTCCAGTGTAGGTAACTCATTAGGTTACAAAACAAGTCAATAAATTTCAGATTAAAATCATGGCAAGTATCTTTTCTGACTTCAGTAAAATGAAACTAGGAATCAACAGCAGGAGGAAAATTGTAAAATTTAGAAGTGTGTAGATATTAAATATTACACTCTTGAACAATCAGTGAGTCAAAGAGGGGGTCAAAAAGGAAATTAGAAAATACCTTGAGATGAGGAGAAATCCAAGATGGCCGAATAGGAACAGTTTCAGAGTACAGTTCACAGCAAGAACAACACAGAGGGTGAGTGCCCACCACATTTCCAAGCAAATTTTCACTACTCACAGACAGGAGATTCCCAGACCAAAAAGCACCATGAATTTTAAGCAACGGTGGTTTCAGCTGGTGCTGGGTTGGCACACAGAAACACAAATCTGGGCAGCCATTTCAACTGATGCCTGGGAGACAGAGCCACCCATTCAACTGAAAGAGAGCAGGCAGAGACAGGGAGCCAGGTGATCTGGTTCAGCAGGTACCACCCCCACAAAACAAGCAATCTGAAACACTCTGGATTGAGAGTTGTGCGGCTGGACCCAGGACAGTCCAGCTCAGTGGAGGGAAGGGCAATCACCGCTAATGAGGCAGTCTGTCACTACCCAGACAGTTCACACAGCAGCTAGGCAGAGCCTGCAGCAGCTCAGCAGCACCTCTACTGACAGGCTGTGACTAGACTACTCCCTGCAGTGCAGGGCATCTATGAAAAAAGGCAGCAGCATGACAGGAACTTATAAATAATGCCAACCTTCCTAGGACAGAGCATCTGGGAAAAGAGGCAGTTATGAGTTCCACTGCAGCAGACTTAAAAGTACTTGCCCAGCAGCTCTGCATGGAACAACGGAGCACCCAGCACAGCACTTGAGCCCCTGTAACGGACAGACTGTCTCCTCAAGCAGTTCCCCAATCCCTGTTTACCAAAATAGACACCTCATAAAGAAGAGCTCAGGCCAGCATCTGGCAGGCACCCTTCTGGGATGAAGATAACAGAAGAAGAAAACAACAGCAACCCTTACTGTTCTGCAGCCCCTGCGGGTGATCCCCAGGCAAGCAGGGTCGGGAGTGCACCTCCAGCAGTTCTGCAGCAAAGGGGCCTGACTGTTAGAAGGAATACTAAGAAACAGAAAGAGATAACTTGATCATCAACAAAAATGACGTCCACTCAGAGACCCCATCTGAAAGTCATCAGCTACAAATACCACAGGTAGATAAAGCCACTAAGATAGGAAGAAACCAGTGCAAAAAGGATGAAAAACCAAAAACCAGAACACCTCTCCTCCTCCAAAGGATCACAACTCCTCATCAGCAAGGGATCAAAGATGGATAGAGAATGAGTCTGATGAATTGACAGAAACAGGCTTCAGAAAGTGGGTAATAACAAACTTCTCAGAGCTAAAAGAACATGTTCTAACCCAATGCAAAGAAACTAAGAACCTAAAAAAAAAGTTAGATGAGATGCTAACTAGAATAAACAGCTTAGAGAAGAATATAAACGACTTGATGGAGCTGAAAAACACAGCATGAGAACTTTGCAAAGTATACATGAGTTTCAATAGCCAAATCCACAAGTGGAAGAAAAGGTATCAGCGATTGAAGATCAACTCGATGAAATAAAACGAGAAAGCAAGAATAGAGAAAAAAGAGTAAAAAGAAATGAACAAAGCCTCCAAGAAATATGGGCTTATGTGAAAAGACCTAATCTATGTTTAATAGGTGTACCTGAATGTGATGGAGAGAATGAATCCAAGCTGGAAAACAGTCTTCTGGATAATTATCCAGGAGAACTTCCCCAACCTAGCAAACCAGGCCACCATTCAAGCCCAGGAAATATGGAGAACACCACAAAGATATTTCTCAAGAAGAGCAACCCCAAGGCACATAATCGTCAGATTCAGGGTTGAAATGAAGGAAAAAACGCTAAGGGGCGCCAGAGAGAAAGGTCGGGTTACCCCCAAAGGGAAGCCCATCAGACTCACAGCATATCTCTCCACAGAAACCGTACAAGCCAGAAGAGAGTGGGAGCCAATATTCAACATCCGTACAAGAACTTTCAACCTAGAATTTCATATCCAGCCAAATTAAACTTCATAAGCGAAGGAGAAAGAAAATCCTTTATGGGCAAGCAATTGCTGAGAGATTTCATCACCACCAGGCCTGCCTTTCAAGAGCTCCTGAAAGAAGCAGTAAGCCAAGAAAGCAACAACCAGTACCAGCCACTCTAAAAATGTACCAAATGGTAAAGACCATTGACACAATGAAAAAAAATGCATCAACTAACAGGCAAAACATCCAGCTAGCACCAAAATGGCAGGATCAAATTCACACATAACAATATTAACCTTAAATGTAAATGGGCTAAAGGCCCCAATCAAAAGACACAGACTGGAAAATTGAATAAAACTTCAAAACCCATCAGTGTGCTGTATTCAGGAAACTATCTCACATGCAAGGATACACAAAGGCTCAAAATAAAGGGATAGAGGAAGATTTACCAAGCAAATGGAGAGCAAAAAAAAAAAAAAAAAAAGCAGTTGCACTCTTAGACTCTGATAAAATGGACTTTAAACCAACAAAGATCAAAAGAGAAAAAGAAGGACATTACATAATGGTAAAGGACCAATGCATCAGGAAGAGCTAATGACCCTAGATATATACACACCCAATATAGGAGCACACAGGTACATAAAGCAAGTTCTTAATGACCTACAAAGAGGCTTAGACTCCCACATAATAATAATGGGAGACTTTCAATTATTTTAATGGATTCAGATAAGACCGTGGACAAAATTCAACAGCCCTTTATGCTAAAAACTCTCAATAAACTTGGTATCGAAGGAACATATCTCAAAACAATAGAAGCTATCTACAACAAACCTACAACCAATATCATACTGAATGGGCAAAAACTAGAAGCATTCCCTTTGAAATCTGGCACTAGGCAAAGATGCCCTCTCTCACCATTCCTATTCAATATAGTATGAGAAGTTCCAGCTGGAGCAATTAGGCAAGAAGAAAAAGGGTATTCATTTAGGAAAAGAGGAAGTCAAATTGTCTCTATTTGCAAATGACATGATTGTATATTTAGAAGATGCTATCATCTTAGCCCAAAATCTCCTTAAACTCTTAAGCAACTTCAGCAAAATCTCAGTATACAAAATCAATGTCCAGAAATTACAAGCATCCCTATATACCAATAACAGACTTAGAGAGAGCCAAATCAAGAATGAACTGCCATTCACAATTGCTACAAAGAGAATAAAATACCTAGGAATACAACTAACAAAGGATGTAAAGGACCTTTTCAAGGAGAATGACAAACCATTGCTCAAGGAAATAAGAGAGGACACAAACAGATGGAAAAACATTCCATGCTCATGGATAGGAAGAATCAATATAGTGAAAATGGCCATACTACCCAAAGTAATTTATAGATTCAGTGCTATCCACTGAGCTACCAATGACTTTCTTCACAGAACTGGAAAAAAACACCTTAAACTTCATATGGAACCAAAAAAGAGCCCACATGGTCAAGGCAATCCTAAACAAAAAGAACAAAGCCGGGGGCATCACTCTACCTGATTTCAAACTATACTACAAGGCTACAGTAATAAAACAGCATGGTACTGGTAGCAAAACAGAGATACAGATCAATGGAATAGAACAGAAGCCTTGGAGGCAATGCCACACATCTGCAATTATCTGATCTTTGACAAACCTGACAAAAACAAGCAATTGGGAAAGGATTCCCTGTTTAATAAATGGTGTTGGGAAAACTGGCTAGCAGTGTGCAGAAAGCAGAAGCTGGATCCATTCCTGACACCTTACACTAAAATTAACTCCAGGTGGATTAAAGACTTAAACATAAGACCTAACACCATAAAAACCCTAGAAGAAAACCTAGGCAAAACCATTCAGGATATAGGCATAGGCAAGGTTAAACATAAGACCTAACACTATAAAAACCCTAGAAGAAAACCTAGGCAAAACCATTCAAGATATAGGCATAGGCAAGAACTTTATGACTAAAACACCAAAAGCATGGGCAACAAAAGCCAAAATAAACAAATGGGATCTAATTATACTCCAAAGCTTCTGTACAGCAAAAGAAATAATCATTAGAGTGAACTGGCAACCAACAAAAAGGGAAGAAATTTTTGTAATCTACCCATTTGACAAAGGGCTAATATCCAGAATCTACAAAGAACTAAAACAGATTCAAAAAACAAACCCATCCAAAAGTGGGTAAAGGGTATGAACAGACACTTTTCAAAAGAAGACATATATGAGGCCAATAAACATATGAAAATATGCTCATCATCACTGGTCATTGGAGAAATGCAAATCAAAACCACATTGAGATACCACCTCATGCCAGTTAGAATGGTGATAATAAAAAATTTGGAGACAACAGATGCTGGAGAGGATGTCGAGAAATAGGAACACCTTTACACTGTTCGTGGGAGTGTAAATTAGTTCAACCATTGCAGAAGACAGTGTGGCGATCCCTCAAGGACCTAGAAATAGAAATTCCATTTGACCCAGCAATCCCTTTCCTGGGTATATACCCAAAGGATTATAAATCATTCTGTTATAAGGACACATGCACACATATGTTCATAGTGGCACTGTTAACAAGTGCAAAGACCTGGAACCAACCCAAATGCCCATCAACGATAGACTGGACAAAGAAAATGTGGCACATATACACCATGGAATACTATGCAGCCATAAAAAATGATGAGTTTGTGTCATTTGTAGGGACATGGATGAATCTGAAAACCATGATTCTCAGCAAACTGACACAAGAACAGAAAATCAAACACCGCATGTTTTCACTCATAGGTGGGTGATGAACAGTGAGAACACATGGACACAGGGAGGGGAACGTCACATACTGGGGTCTGTGGGGGCAGGAAGGGAGGAACAGGGAGGAAGTGGGGAGGTCAAGGAGGGATAACCTGGGAGAAATGCCAGATGTAGCTGACAGGGGGAGGGAGGCAGCAAACTACATGGCCATGTATTTACCTATGTAGCAATCCTGCATGATCTGCACGTGTATCCCAGAACTTAACGTACAATAAAAAAAAAAAAAAAACAAAGAAAAAGAAAATATCTTGAGACAAAAGCAAAAATACAGCATACTGAACATATGGGATGCAGCAAAAACAGTTTTAACGGGGTGTAAAATATATACATTTAAGAAGTAGAAAGATCTCAGACAACTTTACACCTCAAGGAACTAGAAAAAGAAGAACAAACTTAATCCAAAATGAGAAGTAGGAAGAAAATGATAATGAACAAAACAGAAATAAGTTGAATAGAGAATAATAAACAATAGGGAAAGCAGTTGATGAAACTTAAGTTAATTTTTTGAAAAGATCATAGAATTGGCAGACTTTTACCTAGACTAAGAAAAAAACGAAAAGACTTAAATCTGAAATGAGAGGACTGTATAGCTGGTGCTAAAGAAATGCAAAGGATCATAAGAAACTATTATGAAAATTTATATGCCAGCATATTGGATAACCTCGAAAAAATGGCTGATTTTCTAGAAACAAAATCTGCCAAAATTGAATCATGAAATACTAAAAAATATGGACACACCCGTAACTATTAAGGAGATTGAATCAGTAATCTAAACACCTCCCAAAAGAGAGAAAAGTAATTCTACCAAACATTTAAAGAAGAATTAATTCCAATCCTTTTCAAACTCGTTCAAAAAAATTGTAGAGGATGAAATACTTCCAAACCTATTTTATAAGACTGGCTTTAATATAATAACAAAACCAGACAACATCCACAAAAATGGAAAAGCAAGTATTTCTAATGGACATAGATGCAGAAATTCTCAGTAATATAGGTTAATATGTGACTACTAGGTAACCACATTTAACGGCACATTAAAAGGATCACACACCATGACCGAGTTAAATATATCACTTGTGTTGCAAGGTATTTCAACATACAAAGTCAATCAGTGTGATACCTTAAGAAATGAAGGATAAAAATCACATGATTCGACAAGATGGCCAACTAGAGGCAGCTAGGAAGTGGTCCTCCTACTGAGGGAAATCGAAGTATTGAGTAAACCAACATACTTCAAGTAGATCTTTGAAGAGAAAACAAGAGTTTCTCTTGTTGCATAGAGGTCATACAGACACCAAGCCTGAAGAGAAAGGAAGCTGGGGTCCCTGTGCATGGTTACCATATTCCAGGGCTACTTTCCAGCTTTCAATGGCTCCTAGAAAATGAGCGATTGAAGGGATGGCAGGACAGCCCACTCTTGCCATTTACCTCTGGGATCCTAGTCAACAAGAAATCTCATGATCTCCATCGACATTTGAACTGGCAGGGCAATCTACGTGGAAAGTAGGCAGAGACAGAGCTACAGCCTGTGTGTAGCTCAGGAGCTTTTGCATGCAGGACAGCTACAGTAATATGTTGCCATCGGTGCCCATACCCAAAGGGGATCTTCATCTTCATCTTTCTCCAATAGCTCTAACCTCAGCTGACTGTTGGGCCAAGAAACAGCAGAGTCGGCTTGCCTATGGGACTGGAGCATGTCTGTTCTTCAGGCCTCATCCCTTCCCAGGGTACCTGCCTGGATGCTCCTGCAAGACCATATGTGCAGCACAGCCTCCATTACACAGTCTGGGTGATTTGCTAGTGACCAAGCCTGAATACTTTACTGGTGGTCTGGGAGTACTTTGGATCCCCCAGCACAGATGGTACCTGAACCTGAAGAGCCAGAGGAAGTAGCTGCAGGCTGGTCCCAGTGCCCCAGGCCTGCAGCATGTAGCTTGGCAGTGCAAACCTGAGATCTGTAGCTGGTGTGTGAGTGAGGGAGGAGCCCTCACTCTCAAAACACTGAGAAAGGTGAGACTCATGAGTTCATGGGGCCAGTGCATAAGTGGAATATTCCTTCCAACACAGAGGTGATCTAGGAAGGAAGTGGCCTATCTCCCAGCTGTGCCCTATGCCCAAGGAAGGCCGCAGTCCAGAATACCTAAGAAAGGAAACATTGGTACAGTGCAGGTGATTGCTGGGGACTGCCCTCAGGCCCAAGCGCAGACCCGGTGGGGTGATCATCCCTCTCCCTTCCTAACTAGACCACTGCTGTGTACCACTGAAATACAAAGGCTGTAGCTGAATGAGAGGTTGTCTGCCATTACTTTTAATTGCCATCTACTGGATCCCATCCCAAATTGCAAGACCGAAAATATTTTGCCAACATAGATTGCCTATGAAACCCAGGGCAAGAATCAAATAATCAAATAAAGATTGTATATGGAGTCTTGGCCCTCCAGAAGAACCCAGAAATGATATACTCAACTTAAACCACAGTTAAAGAAATGCCAATTCTTTCAGTTGAGAAAGAATCAGCTCAAGAAATCTGACAGTCAAAAAGCCAGAGTGTCTTCATACCTCCAGTGAGCCCACTAGCTCTTCAGCAATAGTTTTTAGCCAGAATGAAATGACTGAAATGACAGGCTTAAAATTCAAAATCTGAATGGCAAGAAAGCTCATTAAGAGTCAACGAAAATTGAAACCCAACCCAAGAAATCTAAGAAATTCAGTATAATGATATAAGAGCTGAAAGATTAAATAGTCACTTTGAGAAAGAACCAAACTGAACTTCGTGGCGTTGAAAAATTTACAAGAATTTGATGATACCTTCCAAAGAATTGACAGTATCATAGACCAAAATACGGAAAGAATCTCAGATCTCAAAGACCAGTTCTTCCAAACAACTCAGGCAAAATTAAAGAAAAAAGTGTTTTTTTAATAAAATAAATAAACCTCTGAGAAATATATGCATATTTGACAGACCAAACCCACAACTTGTTGGCATTCCTGAGAGAGATGGAAAGACAGTAAACAACTTGGAAAACATATTCGAGAGTATAGTCTGAAAGTTTCCCCAACCTCACTAAAGAGGTTGAGATGAAAATTCAAGAAATACAGAGAAATCCTGTGTTTTACTACATAAGACAGCCATCCCCAAGATACATATTCATTAGATTCACAAGGTCAGTGTGAAAGAAAAAAGGCTTACAGGCAGTTGGAGAGAAGGATCAGGTCATGTACAAAGAGAACCTCATCAAGATGGCAGTGCAACTCTGAGCAGAAACCTTACAAGCTGGAAGAGATTTGGGGTCTATGTTTGGCATCCTTAAAAGAAATTTCATTCAGGAATTTCATATCCCACCAAATTAAGCTTCATAAGTGAGGGAGAAATAAAATTCCCCTCTCAGACAAGCAAATGGGAATTTGTAGCAAATGGGAATTTGTTACAACCAGACCAGTCTTACCAGAGATCCTTGAGGGAGTCCTAAACATGGAAACAAAAGTACACCTACTGTCATAAAAACACACTGAAGCACAAAGCACAAGACACTGTAATGCAAATACACACTCAAGTTTACGAAACAGTCAGCTAACAGCATGATGACAGTATCAAAATCTCATGTATTAGTACTAATCCTGAATTTTAGCAGTCTGCCCCCACTTAAAAGGCATTGAGTGGCAAGCTGAATAAAAAGACAAGAGCCAAATGTTTCCTGCCCCAGGAGAACCATTTCACAGATAATATCACCCACAAATTCAGTGAAAAGGAATGGAGAAAGATGTACCATGCAAATGGAAAACAAGAAAAGGAGTCTCTTTTCTTATGTCAGTTAAAACACACTTTAAACCAGCAACAATTTAAGAGGGACAAAGAAGAGCACTACAAAATGATAAAATTGTTCAATTTAAAAAGAAGACATAGCTATTCTAAATGTATATGCACCCAGCATTGGAGCACTCAGATTCATAAAACAAGTTCGTTTTGACCTAAGTAAAAATATAGACAGCCACTGGAACACTCATTCATAAAACAAGTGCTTCTGGACCTAAGTAAAGATATAGACACAATTAATAGTGGAAGAGAGACTCTAGTATCCCACTGACAGTGTTAGATTATCTAGGCAGAAAACTAACAAAGAATTTCTGGAAGTAAACACGAGATCATTTGGACCTAATGGACATCTAGAAAATATTCCACCCAACAACCACAGAATACACATTCTTTTTATTGCACATGGAACATGTTATAAGATCAGCGACATGCTTAGTTATAAAGCAAGTCTGGATAAATGATAAATTCAAAAAAGTCAATCATACCAAGCACACTCTTGGAGTGTAGTGCAATAAAAGTAGAAATCAATATCAAGCAGAGGTCTCAAAACCAAACAAATAAATAGAAATTTAAAAACTTAATCTGACGTAACTCTCAGGTGAACAATGAAGTTAGGATAGAAAACAGTAACTTTGAAATTAATTAAAATAGAAACTCAGCTTACCAAAATATTTGAGATGCAGCTAAAGCATATTAACAGGAAAGTTTATAGCACTAAATACCTTTGTCAGGAAGTTAGAAAGATTGCAAATTAACAATTGTTGCATCTATAGGAACTCAAAAAGAAAACCAACCAACCCCAAAGCTAGTAAAAGAAAACAGTTAACTAAAATTAGATGAGAACTGACATTGAGTTGCAAAAATCGATACAAAAGATAAATAAAACCAACAGTTGGTTCTTCAAAAGAATAAACAAGATTGATTGACTGCTCACTAGATTAACAAAGAAAAAGAAGATGCAAATAAGTACAATCAGAAATAACAAAGCATTACACCAATCCCACAGAAATACAAGATTCTAAAAACTATTATGAATACCTATTTCTAATGTATTGCACATACATTAGAAATTCTAGAGGAAATAGATATATTCCTTTAATTGTACAACCTACATGACTGAACCAGGAAGATAGTGAAAATATGAACAGACCGGTAATGAGTTCCAAAGATGAATTGATAGTAAAAACCTCCCGACCAAATAAAGCCCTAGATCAGATGGTTTCATATCTAGATTCTACCTTATGTACAAAAAAGGATTGGTACCATTTCTACTGAATCTATACAGATAATAGTCTGGGAGGAGGGACTCCCCCCAATTTACTCTTTAAAGCCAGCATCAGCATAGTAATGTAGTAGAGATGCAATGGAAAAAGAAAACTTTAGGTCGGTATCTATGATGAATGTAGACACAAAAATCCTCTACAAAATATTAGGAAACCAAATCAAGCAGCTCTTCACACACTTAATACCGCACAATCAAGTAGGCTTTTTTCCTGGGATGTAAAGTTGGTTCAATGTAGGCAAATCAATAAATGTGATTCACCACATAAACAGAATTACAAGCAAACACCATATGATTATCTCAATAGATACAGGAAAAGGTTTCAATAAAATGCAATATCCCTTCATGATAAAAATCCTCAATAGACTAAGCATCAGAGGAAAATACTTCCAAATATAATAGCAAGAGCAATCTATGACAAACCCACAGGCAGCGTCATACTGAACAAGCAATAGCTGGAAATATTCTTCCTGAGAACCAGAACAAGACAAGGGTGCCTACTTTCACCACTCCTATTCAGTATATTACTGGAACTCCTAGCCAGACCAGTCAGGCAAGAGAAAGAAAGAAATGGCATCCAATAAGAAGAGAGGAAGTAAAACTTTCTCTTTTTGCAGATAATATGATTCTATAGCTAGAAAACCTCCATAATCTATTCCCAAAGGCTCTTAGGACTTACAAATTATAGCTGGCACAAACAAATGGGAAAAAATTTCATACTCATGGATAGGAGAAGTCAATATTGTTAAAATACTATCCAAAGCAATTTAAAGATTGAACACTATTCCTATCAAACTACCAATGTGATTCTTCACATGATTCAAAAAAAAGAATTCTAAAATTCATGTGGAATCAAAAAAGAGCCCAAATGGCCAAAGCAATCTGAAACAACAAGAACAAAGCTGGAGGCAACACATTAGCTGACTTAAAACTATACTGGAAAGCTACAGTAACCAAAACAGCATGGTATTGATGGTACAAAAACAGATACATAGAGAGATGGAACAGAATAGAAAAACTCAGAAAGACAGCTATACACCTACAGCTGATACAGTTTTGGTATTTGTCCCTGACCAAATCTTATGTTGAATTGTAATCCCCAATGCTGGAGATGGGGCATGCTGGGAGGTGTTTGCATTGTCTAATACAACAACCATGAGATCTTCAATAAAGTTAACAAAAGCAGTGGGGAAAGGACCCGCATATTCAATAAAGTGTGCTGGGACAACTGACTAGTCGTGTACAGAAGAATGAAACTGGAGCCTTACCTTTTACTGTATACAAACATTAACTCAAGATGGATTAAGGATTTAAATATAAGACCTGAAACTAAAAATCCTTGAAGAAAACATAGGAAATACCCTTCCTAGCATTGGCCTTAGCAAATACTTTTTGGCTAAGTTCCCAAAAGGAATTGTAGCAAAAACAAAAATTGACAAATGATAACAAACTAAACTAATGAGCTGCCTGCAAAAGATACTATCAACAGAGTAACTGTACAGCCTACAGAATGCAAGAAAATATTTAGAAACTGAATCTGACAAACATCTACTATCCAGAATCTATAAGGGAGTTAACAAGCTAAAGCCAAATAACCCAATTAAAAAGTGGGCAAAGGACATGAACAGACACTTCTCAAAAGAAGACAAACATGAAAAAATGTTTATCATCACTAATCATCAAAGAAATTCAAATGGAAACCACAATGAGACACCATCTCATACCAATCAGAATGACTATAATTAAAAAGTCAAAGAGTAACAGATGCTGGTGAAGCTGTAGAGCAAGGGAAATGTTTACATACACTGTTGGTGGGAGTCTCAACTTAGAACGGCTACCATTCAACCCAGTAATCTCATTACTAGGTATATACTTAAAGGAAAATAAATTATTCTGCCAAAAATACACGTTTATATTTCATCACAGCACTATTTACAGTAGCAAATACATGGAATCAACCCAGGTGCCATCAGTGGTGAGTTAAAGAATATGATGTACATCTACACCATTGAACACTGTGCAGTCATAAAAAGTAACAAAATCATGTCCTTTGCAGCAGCAGGAGTGCATATGGAAGCTATTATCCTAGGTGAATTAACACAGAAACAGAAAACCAAATACCTCATGCTTTCACTTATAAGTAGGAGCTAAGCATTGAGTACTCGTAGACATAAAGATGGAAATAATAGACATGGGACTATTAGAGTAGGCAGGAAGGGAAGTTGGCATGTGCTAAAAACTCTCCATTGCATACTATGCTCACTATATGGGCAATAGGATCATCTGTACCCCATACCTCAGGATCACACAGTATACTCATGTAACAAAACTGATCTGTGTACTCCGTTGAAATTATTTTTTTAAATGCTTGTAATGAGAAAAATCACAGATTATTTAAATTGATCCAGAAAAAGTACTTGATAAAATTAAATACCCTTTTATGATTAAAAAAAGCAACCTATAAAAAGAAGGAAATTATCTCAACTTAATAAGAGTCATATATAAAATGCTCACAGCTAACAATAGTCAGCAGTGGAAAGGTGAAAGCTTCCCTCTAACAACAGGAATAAGGCAAAGATGCCAAGTTTTGCTACTTCTATTCAATGTAGTATTGCAAGTCATAGCCAGAGCAGTTAAGCAAGAAAGAAAGATGGATGGATGGATGGATGAATAGATAGATAGATAGATAGACAGATTACATTAATCAGAAAGGAAGAACTAAGATCTTCTCTGAAGAGGACATGTCCCTATAAAAAATGTAAATACTTAACAAAACAACTGTTAGAACAAATAAATAAATTTAGTAAAGAAAATTAACATACACAAATCAGTTGTGTTTCTGCACACCAACAGTGAACAGTTTGAAAATGATATGAAGAAATTCATCACATTTATAATAGCATCAAAAACTATAAAATTCTTAGAAATGAACTTAACCAAGAAGGTAAAACACTTGTGCATTAAGAAATACAAAACATTGCTGAAAAAATTAAAAAGACAAGTTAAATGGAGTGATATTCTGTGTTTATGGATTGGAAGACTAAAAACAGGCAAACCTGGAGATATTGACTGGTTACAGGTAACAAAGCGAGTACCACAATAAAAGTCACAAATATTTTTTGGTTTTAAAAATATTGTTTAAAAGTAATGTTTAAAAGCTGTGTTTACTATAGACTATAAAATGTGCTATATAGTATGTCTTTTTTATTTTACAAGTTTTTGTGGTACAGGTGGTTTTTTGGTTACATGGATAAGTTCCTTAGTGGTGATTTCTGAGATTTCAGTGTACCCATCAGCCAAGTAGTGTACGCCGTACCGAATATGTAGTCTTTTATCCCTCACCCCCTTCCCAATCTTCCTTCCTGTTGAGTCCCCAGCTGGTGGAAATGATTGATTGGTCAGGGTGGTGTTTCCTGAAGACTGGTGTAGCTGTGACAGTTTATTAAAATAAGAGGGTACTGAAGTGTGCCATATCACTTAACTCTTCCTTTTACAAAAGATTTTTTTGTAACATGAGATGCTGTTTGATAGCATTTTATTCATAGTAGAACTTCTTTCAAAATTTCAGTCAGTCTTCTTCAACCCTGCTGCTGCTTTATCAACTAAGTTTATGGAATATTCTAAATCCTTTGTTGTCATTTCAAAAATATTCATAACATCTTTACCAAGAGTAGATTCCTTCTTAAGAAACTGCTTTCTTTGTTCATCCATAAGAAGCAACTCTTCATCTGTTGAAGTTTTATCATTAGATTGCAGCAATTCAGTCACACCTTCAGACTCCATTTCTAATTCTAGTTCTTTTGTTGTTTCTACTACATCTGGAGTGACTTAACTCCTCTGAAGTCTTGAACCCCTTAGAGTCATCCATGAGGGTTGAAATTTAACTTTTTCCAAACTCCTGTTGATGTTAGATTTTGACTTCACGTGAATTATTGTTCTTGATGTCATCTAGAATAAATACTTTCTAAGTTTTTAATTTACTTTGCCCCGGTCTATCAGAAGAATCAATGTGTATGGTGGATATAGCATTTAAAAAGGCATTTATTTTAAATAATGACACTTGAAAGTAAAAATTATTCCTGGATTTGTGGGCTACAGAATGGATGTTGTATTAGCAGACATGAAAATAACATTAATCTCCATCAGAGTTCTTGTGTGACTAGGTACAGTGTCAGTGAGCAATAATGTTTTGGAAATAATCTTTTTTGCTGAGGACTACATCTCAACATTGGACTTAAAATATTCAGAAAGCCATGCTGTAAGGAATGTCATCCAGGCTTTCTCGTTTCATTAAAGAGCAAAGACAGAGTTGGTTTTGCCTAATTCTGAAAGGACCTAGGATTTTGAGAATAAGTGAGTATTGGCTTCAAATAAAAGTCACCAACTGCCTTGGACCCTCACAAGAGAGTAAACCTGTTTTTTGAAGCTTTGAAGGCAGGCATTGACTTCTCCGTAGCTGTGAAAGTCCTTGATGGCATCTTCCAAGAGAAAGCTGTTTTGTGTACATTGAAAATGCGTTGGTTTGTGTAGCCCCCTTCGTTGATGATCTTGGTTAGATCTTTTGGATAACTTACTCCAGCTTCTTCGTCAGCACTTGCTACTTGCTACTTCACCTTGTACTTTATGTTATGAAGATTACTTCTTTTCTGAAATGTCATGAACCAATCTGCTAGCTTCAGATTTATCTTCTCTAGGCCCCTCAGCCTCTCTTGGCCTTTAAACAATTGAAGAGAGTTAGGGCCTCATTCTACTTAGACTTCGGCTTAAGGGAATGTTGTGACTGGTTTGATCATCTATGCAGACTACCAAAATTTTCTCTGTATCAGCCATAAGGCTCTTTGACTTTCTTCTCATTCCTGTGTTCACTAAAGTAGCACCTTTAATTTCCTTCAGGAACTTTTTCTTTGTATTCACAACTTGGCTGTTTGGGCACAAGGGTCCTAGCTTTTGGTGTAGCTCAGCTTTTGATGTGCCTGTTTTACTAAGCTTAGCTTCATCATTTGTAATTTTTGACTACAAATGATGTGACTGTCTCTTGAAAACTTACAGGCCATTATAGAGTTATCAAGTCATCTAATTTCAGTATTGTTGTGTCTCAAAATAAAGAGGCCTCAGGAGAGGGAAAAAGGGGAATTACTGGTTGATGGGGCAGTTAGAATACACATATTTATTGGTTAATTACACCATCTTATAGGGGTGTGATTTGTGGTGCCCCACAGCAATTACAACAGTAATGCCAAAGATCAGTGATCACAGATCCCTCTACTGGATACAATGAAAATGGAAAAGTTTGAAGTATTGTGAGAGTTACCAAAATGTAACACAGACACACATACTGTTGCAAAAATGGTGACTTGCTCAGTGCAGAGTTGTCACAAACCTTTATTTTGTAAAATTGCAGTATCTACAAAGTGCAATTAAGTGAAGTACAATTGCAGGAGTTATGCCTTTTTTGTTAAAATGGCCATATTACTCAAAGTCATCTGAGATTGAATGTGTTTCCTATCAAAATCCAAGTAGGATTTTTTTACAGAAAAAGAAAAATCAATCTTAAAATTCATATAGAAATATCGAGAACCCTGAATAGCCAGAATAATCCTGAGAAAGATGAAACCTAGAGGCCTGTTTCTGGTTTCAAAATATTTTAAAAAGTAACAATATTAAGGCAGTTTCAAAGCCAGACATACTGATTAATGGAATTTGAATAAAGAGCCTAGAAATAAGCCTATACATTTATTATGGTCAACTGATTTTCGACAAGGGTGCAAGAGTATATTATGGGGAAAGGATACTCTCTTCTACAAATGGGGTTGGGAAAAAACTATATCCACATGCAAAAAA
Source organism: Saimiri boliviensis (assembly GCF_048565385.1). Lineage (NCBI taxonomy): Eukaryota > Metazoa > Chordata > Mammalia > Primates > Cebidae > Saimiri > Saimiri boliviensis. The sequence goes on from NC_133458.1 coordinate 32,242,554, forward strand.
TGAAAATGGATCCGTATCCTAGATCATACACAAAAAATAAACTCAACATGGATTAAAAACTTAAGAGTACGACCTGAAACTGAATGTTATAGAATAAAACATAAGAGAAAAGTTTCCTGGCATTGGCCCTGGCCATGTTTTTATATAAATATATACATATATATGCAGTGATACAGATATGTATATATATTTGGGTAGTTTTAAAAGTAAAGTAAAAATGTATAACCTATTGCTGTATGATAATGTAAGGTTTTAATAAACATGTAAACAGACACATCAAACGCCATGAATTTCAGTTTATTGTGAGATAATCAAGTGAACAGAAACACATGACCTGTGTTTAATTTAGTTCTACTAAATTTAACATTGATTATTGTATTTTCATCTATTCTAAAACACCATTATTTGTAAAAGCCTTTATCATTTTGTATATCATTAAGAAGGGGAAAATGCTGCTAAATAAATTATGCTTAATTATCAATTTTAAGATACAGCCCTATTTCAGAGATGTTCAAAATGTGAAACATGGATATTGTTGATGAAATGTAGACTTTATCTGCTGCATGCCAGGAGTTGTGATCGTGTTGCAAACACAATGATGTTCTCATTGAGTTCACATTACAAAACCATTTTTTTAAAATAAAGATACATATATACAGATTTTAATGTTGAGGAATGAACTAGGAATCTACTCTTTGGTCAGGCAGTTAGGGGGAAATCTTTTTCTTGTGGTCAGCATATTTTATTAATGTATAACATTAAAAAATTAGTCTATCTGTAAATAAAAATTGTGAAGATTATTAAATACAGAGATAAATTTTAAATAGACCTCATATTAAGCCAGAAGATTGCAAAAGTATGTTTTGTGGAAAATCTGATTGTTTTTAATATTTATCGTTTTAGAGGTGTTAAAGTGAAGTAGAGAAATTTTTGCTTAAACACGTATTTGTCAACTATTTTCATATGAGCTTATTCCCAAAGTCTTCATTTCCCTACCCCATCATACTGTTCAGAATATACTCACATACTTTTCCCTTAGTAGTTTCCTCTCCCCATCAGTTTTCTTCAAAATCTTACATGTGCTGCCCCTTCTGAGAATTAGTCGTAAAGATGTGATCACGTCGATCCTCTTCCAATTTGAAGTTTTACCTGGTTGAATTTAATTGGTCTGCCAGACTTAGGAATAAGCTACATTGTTGCTATATGTCTGTCTAACTTGGTAGAAGATATAATTTTAAAAGTTTTTTAACAAATTGATCGACAAATACATTATTTTAAAAAAAACTTAAAATATAATAATATAGATTAAAATTATAGCTCTTTTGAAACGTTGATGACATTATCAGTTAGTAGACAGAAAAATCACATTTTCTCATGATAATGTTATTAAATCTTGCCTATAAAATGAAAGCCATGGGGAACAAGAATATGTATTATATTTGCATATGTAATTTATATCTCTATCAGATATGTTTACTTCAATCACTGCATTCCCTTAGTGAAAAATTCATGGCTAGTAACGAGCCATCTATTATTACAGAGATAATGTTTCCTTCTTCTGAGATGCTAAATTAAAATGAACGTCGTCAGTTTTTTCTGAACCTAGTCTTTGAAGCTTTTAAATAAATCTTAAGACATAGCAAGGTATCTTGACTACTAGCCAGACAATAAAGTTTTAAAACTATCTCTCTGTTAACTTTAGTTACAATTATATTAGACAAATAGCACTGATATTTGTGTTCAAGAAAGGATCACCTTCATTAGTATTACCACAGAGAAGTATAAGAATAGATGTACAGGAACAGTCCACAGCTGTGCTTTTTACAATATTATCTAAAGCAATATGATTTCACAAACACAGAGCCACAATCTAACATCCAGATGTACATAACTAGTTATGTGGTGGAAAATTACCTTTATGCAATTCAAATTTAGGTAGACAGAAACATTTATTCTGTTGTATTTCATTAGCTAGAATTTTTCATTAAAATTCATCTTATAAATGTTAAATTCAGTATGATAGAAGCAAATAGTAGCAATTTGACATCTTTACTCCTTTATAAAAAAATTTTCTTGAAAACTTTCCTCTTACCTTTAGCAATAAAGATTACATATGACCTGTAGCATGCTATCTTATTTCTGGTAGCAATCGTATTCTGGTAGAAATGCTACTATTCCCAAGCTTTATATTCACTCTTGGAGTAGTTAAAGTTTTTATTCTTACGTAGAGTCTATCAGTCCTGTTGTTAAAAGAACATATAATGCTATAGATACTAACATTCCTCTTCAATTTTCATAAGATTAATGCGAAAACTGAGAAAGAATTCCTCAAGTATTACAGAATCAACATATATCGAAATGTCCTTTTATCATCAAAATTTATTTTATTTTTACGAGAGACAGGGTCTTGCTTTGTTAGCTAGGCTGAAGTGTACTGGCGAGATCATAGTTCACCTCAGCCTCGACTCTTGGGCTCAAGCAATCCTCCTACATCAGCCTCCCTAGTAGCTGGAACTACCAGCAGGTGCCACTGTACCAACTAATTAAAATAATTTCTTTTTTAGAGATGGAGGGCTCGCATTGTTGTTCAGGCTGACCTCAAATTCCTGGCCTCAAGAAATCCTTCCTCAGCCTCCCAAGGTGCTGAGAATACAGGTGTGAGCCACCACATCCAGCCCAAAATTGATTTTTAATTATTTAATATATTTTTAATTTTTTAAAATTGAAAATGCACCTTTGGCGTTGTGAAACAAAAAAGGCTTTTGCAATCATACACATGTGATGACATTTATAGAACCTATCCTACAAAAATACACAACATACATGTATACAGACTTATGCATATATCTATGGTTCATGCTTCCCCCACTTTGAATTCCATGTTGTGAACTCATACCTGTGATATGTTCATATTCACTTACCTGAATATTTAAATAATATTAAAACCATAAGGCTGTCCTCTTCATTTAATGTATAGAACATAAATAAATACATAGTTTTGTTTTTTTGGTTCACTCATTTGTTCGTTTGTTCAGCAAACCATTTATTTTCTATATGCCAGATAATATGACATGGGAAATTCAAAGGTATATATGTCATTGTTTCTGACAAAGGATTAAATGTTGTGAAGAGAGATAAATTAATGAATAAAAATTACAATACAATTATAATTATATAAACTTTTTTAGTCTTTCTCCAATTTATAAAACTACTTTTCCGTCTTTTGGCTATGTAAGATAGAATCTTCATTTGTGAAGGATACCATGCTTTTTGAATGTATATTTTCAAATTGAATAATGACTTATCTCTTACGGTGAATGGAGTTGGTGGATCAGACAGACACTGAGTTTTCCTTATCTCAGGAGCCAAAAAAAAAAAAAATATATATATATTATGATATGTCTAGGTAAGTGAGGGGAGACTCTTCCCAGGTGCTTGACTGCCTTTCAGAAATGGAACTCATACAGGTCATGGCTGGTCATTATTTATCTCTTTAATGATTTGGGTAGTTGAGACAAGCCTCCCCACTTCAGCTTACTCATACTATTTTCCAACTTCTGTCCATTTTCATCTGGAGAATGGAGATGGAGAAAAAACACTTTTCCCCCTATCACTGCACTTTTATATTTATTTTTTGCTCTTTCTCATTTGCAGGAATGACATTTTATGAAGCTTCAGGCTTCCATCTGACTTTTTTGAGACTAGCACTAGCTTTTCATCTTTCATGACTTTTTCCTCAAGGAAATTATTAGCATACGAATTAGAGAAGTATCTCTGTCTCCATTAGTTTACAATTTGAAATGTTTTAATGAATCATAAAATTTAGTACTGTTTTTTCATTCTTAAAACTTGTGGTATGATCTTTTATTCAATCAGTTAAAAGACTTTTTCTCTAGTCTTAGGTATAGTGTAAAACATAGAAGTAAAGCTCCACCAGAATAACGTTTATGAATGCATGCAGTGTCTACCATCCATCTAATCTGTGTTATTGTATATATCATAATTTTGTTATATCATGACATGTATGCTTTCATCTTTCATCTTCTGTGTTTTCATGCTCTTGCAATAGAATAAAAGGCCAAGAGGAAATAATGTAAACTCACACCAGAAAAATAAAAAGAGTGCTCTTATTTTCGTATTGTTCAATAAGTTTCCTTGTAAAAGAAGTAAGATGACAGCACATAATGTAGCTTGATTCAGTGATTTGCTTTCATAGGTATTACTTGAATGTAAATGATACACTTTAATACCAATGGAATCGTGTTGCTCAAATACTGATTTATTTTAAAACAGCAGTGTTTTAGTAGATAAAAAGGAGATGAAGCAACTTTCATGGAGAAATTATTTTGTGGATTGTATAATTTATGCATGTGTGCTTCTTTGATTAAAAACCTTGCTTAGATGAACTACCAGCTCTCCCTTATAATAAAACTCTAAAGCAATTTACACTTAATCATACTGAGTAAATTAGGTGAATTGCTCAAGATTGCAAAATAGAGGACTTAATTTATCATTTATTATCTTTTCCAGATTTATATGAAGCTACGTGAGGTATTACCAAAGTGTTAAACTAGTTACTTTGTCAACAGTTTAAATATGAAGTATTAATAAAGCATTAAAGTCAAAACTTTATCAACAGTTTAAATATATGTATTATAGGGACTGTGTACTATTTAAAGTACGAATGCTGCTTTATTAAAGGATTTTCTGCTCTTTCCACTTTCCCTGGTGATGTTGGCTAACAAGAAGATAAACTTCTAATTTACCTTTAGCTTTGTACCTTCATTTGAGAAACAGTGAAAAATAAGGCATGGGGAAAATATTTTTATTACTTTGTGAAGTCATTACTGAAGCGTGCGTGTGTGTGTGTGTGTGTGTGTGTGTGTGTGTGTACATGTGTACACACATGTACATTATGTGCTGTCATCTTTTACAAGGAAACTTATTGAACAATACGAAAATAAGAGCAGTCTTTATTTTTCTGGTGTGAGCTTACATTATTTCACCTTGGCCTTTTATTTTATTGCAAGAGCATGAAAACACAGAATATGAAAGATGAAAGCATACATGTCATGATAACTTCCTTGGAGCAATTAAATAAGACATATTTTAGCAGTTTGCATTGTTATTATTTGTTAAAACAAGTAGTGTGGTTCCCTTCGTGCCATGAATCTAATGCTAATTGAGGGAACCTGAAAGCTATTTAATATTTCTTTTATCTTGCTATTTTTTTCTTACTGTTCTTGAGAGATCATTGAATAGATTTTTTAAATGCCACTTGTTTCCTCAACCCGAATTTTGTTTTCTTTTCCAAATATATACATATTTAAGTTAAAAATAAAGTACAGTCATGTGCCATATAACATTTTGGTCAGCAATGGACTGCATATATGACAGTGGTCTCATAAGATTATAATGGAGCATATATAGAAACCTGATACATGGCTCTTGATATTGGCATAAGAGATCAATTAGGGTAAATGACTGATGTTTAGTAATGATGCTGGGACATTTATTTTTTCATATGAAAATACATATATAAATTAAAAAATAAACATCATCTGGGCTGGCTTGTGTAGGTACACTCTGATTACATGAAATCGCTTAACTACACATTTCTCAGAACATATCCCCATCATTAAGCAACACATGACTTTATATTGAAATGGTATTTTATTTTGAACTGCTCATTAATAGATAACCTTAGGAGATTCTAAGAAGATGCTAATATGTTTCTGGAGAGCTTGCACTTTAGCAGGTAGATTATATTTTGAAAATATTGCTACCATAAGTTTATCTGAGCCTACAATTCAGTAATTTAATAGAATAGAGTGTGTAGCCAAGGCCGCTGCTCTCTTGGACAGTCATATCTCTCTGTAAAACTGTTTAGGTGTTTGCAGTACTTTTATTTGAGAAACAAGGGTCTTTTTCCAATTTGCACAAAGATTCTGTAAAAGCAAGAGGTGGCCTTGTGAAGACCTAGATAGTGGGTCTACAACAATGTTTCTCAAAGTGTTACCTCTAAAGTCTTTTGCAGTCTGTTAGGTCATCTTTGGAAGGTTGACATTTTCATAGATAAAACAAGATGTGGAACAATTTTTCTTATTTTAAAATTTGGATTAAACCTAAATTTTTACAAAACTCCCAGTAGTTTTTTATACTTACTACATTTTTCAGTATTATTTAAGTGCTGCAGGGACTGGGCTTTATCAGTTCATCTTGGCTAACATTTAAATTAAACTATTTATTATTATTTATGCCTAGTTAAATTCATATTTTTTTCTTCTATTGATCTTGTATTATATCCACAATTTACAAAAGTAGGTCAATTTGGAGCATTTAAAGTGAGAGGAGTAATTCAGAATTACTACAGCTTAAAATCTGAATTGGATTTTGTTAGACTAGTGATCTCTTTGCCCTTGTGTTTGTCATGAAATTTTAAGGAACTTCAAACCTTCAACGTATTTGTGTTTTATGCCAAGTACACTGTGTGTGTTCGTGTGTGTGTGTGTGTGTGTGTGTGTGTGTGTGTTTGAAATTGGCAAACCAATCATTTGTTTCACTGTGAAATTGCTTAATTGTGTCACATTTGTGGGAAAAGGGGGACAAAAAGTATAGAGGTATTAATCACAGTTCTGCTTATAGCAGAAACAGGTTCAAGTGACAATATTGGGAATATGTTTAGGAATCCAGCTGCAAAGTTAATAGCCAGTATAGTGTTTGGAGGAACCCTTTAACCTATTACCAAAAAATCCTCTGTGAGAGAATGTTAGTTGGATATCATGTAATATAAATGATGTGCTGTGTGGAAGAACAGTTGTTGTATTGTGGGATTTGTTTTTAGTTGAAACCTTTAATGTACATAGTAGGAATTAACTTTTCCATACGTGAAGTACAAATATAGGAGAGAAGTGATAGTGATTTTTTTCTATCACTAAAATCTTATATTGCTGAAGAATGAATTTTCTCTTTCAGAAAACACTGCATTATCCTAATTTCTTTACTTTTTAATCTTGCTATTCTACAGAAAAATTTCCTATTGCATTCCTCTTTTTCAAGTATGTCTTATATAAGTGTAGCCCTTTGCTCCTCCGTTTTAACTTTAGAGTCAGCATGTCATTTGGCATTAACAAAAATCAAACATAACAAAAGTTAAAGGAAACCAAACTAAGAGGATATCTACAGAAATTTCATAGAATGTATAATGTATTAATGCCAGTTACTCCACAAACTGGCTTATTAATTATTTTTTTCTCATTTCCAAACAATGGCAATGACAGGCAGATTTTCTTCATGATTCCCTATGCTAGCAAGTGGATTCTTTTTTCCCTAGCTCCATTTTTCTTAAGGTCACCTATTTATGCTGATAGCTCACTTTCAGCTTCTACCTTGCAGTAGACCAAGCTGTAGTTTCTTTTCTCAGACTTGGTATATAATGTCCAAAACTTTAGATTTCTAGTAAGAACCCTTTTAGATGTGTTTTAGCTTTTGAATTTGCCTCCCACCTGGGTTCACTTCCTGGATTATTTGTTTTTATCCTGGGATTTACTTATGATTTGAGACATGATTTTAAAAGTGGTACGATGTGGTTGTAATTTATCGCACAATTAGTATTTTCAGAGGAAGAGTTTATATTATGTAAATGTTGTATACTATGGAAAATATTCCTTTTAAATTTTTATTCATGTTTTTCTTCTCTTTAATTTTAAATAATGTATTTGTCTTTCATTTATTATTCAACTTCGGTTAGTATTATTGTTTACTTTCTTCTCTAGGCTTCTGTCAGGTGTACCGTTACTTTTATCTTAATTGCAAGCATTTATATTCTCTTCTGTAACCATACATATTTCTTCCATTATTTGGCTATCTCTATGCTACATTTTAGTTTTCTTCATATTTTGATAAGATATTCCTGTACAGCCTTTTATATTTTGTGAGATTTCTAATGTCTTTTCTTTTTTGTTGCTATTGTTATTAATAGTAAAACTGTGCCTTCACTATGCCCTCAAGTTTATATGAATATGTAGTTGTGTATGGGATTATTTATTGTTTTAATTTAAATTTTTATTTTAAATTGGCAAACAATTATATATATATATATATATATATATATATATATATAGTGGGGGATAATGTGATGTTTAGATATGTGTATACATTGGGGAATGATTATATAAAGCTGGTTAACATACCCATTACATCACACACTTATTTTTTGTAGTGAGAACATTTAAAATTTATTAGCAATTTTGAAATATACAATACATTATTATTAACTATGGTCACCATACTGTGCAGTAGATCTTGAAAATTTATTCCTTCTGTTGAACTGAAAGTTTATATATCCTTTGGTTAGCATCTCCCCCCTTTTGTTTTGAGACAGAGTTGCTCTGTCACCTAGGCTGGAGTGCAGTGGCACCATCTCAGTTTACTATAATCTCCACCTCCTGGGTTCAATTGATTCTCATGCCTCAGCCTCCTGAATAGCTAGGATTACAGGCATGTGCCACTACACCTGGTTAATTTTTTAAATTATTTTTAGTAGAGATGGGGTTTTGCCATGTGCCAGGCTGGTCTCAAACTCCTGATCTCCTGATCTGCCCTCCTCAGCCTCCCAAAGTGCTGGGATTACAGGCATGAGCCACCACACCCGGCCAGCATTTGTCACGACCCCCACCACATGAGCTTTGATAATCACTTTCTACTTTTATAAGTTTGACTTTTTAGATTCCATGTATAAATGAAATCGTGGAAAAAAAGAAAGAAATTGTCACAACAACATGAAGGAATCTGGAGAACATTTTACTAAGTGGTTACTCTCTTTTTTTTTTTTAATGGAACTCTCCTTTCTTTTCAGATCCCTTTCTTCTATTACAATCTAGAGTAGTTGTTTGCTAAACTTGCTCTCTGTTAACCTGGGAGATCCATTACTATAGTCTGTACTCTGCATTTTTCCATTTTGTGATTTTTCCTATTGTTTTGCTGGAGAATTACCTAAGAAAGATGCTGTGGAGGTAAAATATCTGATTGACCAAAATCTGAAAATGTTCTTAATCTTTCTGTATGCTTGATTGATAGTTTTTTCAGTTTTAATAAAAATTGAAGGATCAAAATTACTCCTCAGACTTTTGAAGCCATTGATTTGTTGTCTTTTTAGTAAACCTAGTCATATTGATAGAAAAGTCTGATGTTAATCTGCTTCTGAGTCTTACATTGGTGATTTGTTTTATTCTCTATAGAAGGTTTTAGAATTTTAAAAAATATTTGGTGTGCCTTAATTTCACAATTAGGTGACTTGATGTGATCATTTATCCTGTTTGCCTTCTGTGGGAACTTTTAATTGAAAGACTATGTCATTCATTTCTAGTAAATTTTCTTCCTCTGTTCTTGAACAATTTACTTTTAGGGCTTCTCTTGGTCAGATATTGTCCTGCTAAGGTTGATTTTATGGAATGAGATTGTCAGTTCTTCCATTCTGACTTTTTTGCCTGGGGTACAAAACTTAACAGAAACAAAATCTATGTAGAGTAGAAAAGTTAGCAGAATATTTTTGTATGGCTTTTCTTTTGCTCCTGAATTTTTTACTTTACTTACTGTGGAATGTTCCACAAAAGTATACAAGTGCTAGAGTTGAGAAAGATATCCCATTCTTGCCATATGAATTTATTTTAATATATATGCTTCAGAAAAATTTACAGAAACAGTCCGTATACTTAAGTAATGGCACATATGTTCGGCTCCTCTGAGTTTTGAACCAAATTGCAAAAGTGAGGATATAACCTCATCCTGGGGAAGCAGGCTGCACCATATCCAGATGTCTATGAAGAGGATCTCTTTTTCAGAAAGCAGAGTTCAGAAAGCCCAATTCCTTGAGTTTTCTCTCTTACATATTTTTTTCTCTATTTTTTTGTCCTTTTGTCATTTTTTTCCCTTTTGCTTTAAGTTCTTAAAGGTAGCATCTGTTTTTTGGCAACTTGTCCATATTTTTTCCCAAGCATAATAGGAAAAACAGTCAGTATCTTTTACTATATAGGTCCAATACCTTTTAAAGTTTTTGAATTTTTAAGTCATTTTTCAAATATTATACAGCAGTGAAAATAAAGAGGTAATAAAGTCATTAAAATTTTTAAAAAATATAAGCATAGCAAAGTGATTTTTATTTCATAATCCCATATTTTTCTGGTTTTGAAGATATGCAAACAAATGGTTCTAGCTTACTGCTTTTGGTTTTTCTTCTTGCACTGGCATCATCAAAATACTTGTGAAAACTTTGCTGACTCAATCATATTTTTGGAGAGAGCAGCTGTTTTCACTCCATAATTATAAAACAGTTTCTATTTTAGACTTGTAAACATGAATTCAAATGATTAAAGATTTATCTTTCATTTTGATATCACCTCTTCCTTCCATTACCTTTGTGTATAAATTTGCCTTCAGCATATCCACTTACATGAGATTTTATGTAAATTTTGGTGTGCAAATATCATGTAAGATGAAAGAATGCCATCACAAGTCCTTTTAGCAAAATGGAATGATCCTCAGTCATGTCCCAGAATATCGTATGGTGAAATCATTTCTGTTGAATGACTTACTGGATAAGAATACCATATACCCTCTCTGTTTTTAGAAATATCTTGTATTTTCTCCCTATTTTTAGAAACATATTTTCATGCATCAATTCTTGAGCTTGAGAAGCTTTATATAGGATATCATCTGGAGATAAATAGTCTGAGATTTCACTTATGTGATCAATTTTATCATCATTATCTAAAGTGTTGCTGTTTTTGCATTTAGCTTCTGATTCATCTAATAATGGTTAAATGACTTCCTCCATCAGTTTGCTTCTCACTGACTGTGGTCACAGATTTTAAAATTCTGAATTTTTAACTATGTTTAAATAGAGCTAAAGAAGAAACTCGAAAGATGGTGTCTCCAGACTTCTTTTATATCTTGCAATACAAAAACTGAAGAATGATATAATGATGATTATTTATTTCATACTTGTGTCATCCTTCTAAACAATTGCCTCATTTCACATTTTAAAAATTAACTTAGTCTTTTTAAGCATATATAGAAATAATGCATAATGATGAAATAATTACTCAGATAATGAATGTAAATGATATTTCAAGATATAGGAAAAAGATCCCATAATGTATCTCAACTGTATAAAAGAGTACAGTAGAGCCATATGGTAATTGCAAGTAAGAATGTGTTATCTATTTTGAAAAATAAGTAAAATTTATCATTGGTCATTGGAAGACTACTAACAGAAAAAAAAATGTCATGAAATATTAATCCTTACTAATTGTAAGAAATACCGACAAAGGAAACTTAAAAACTAAAATTGGATCCAGTGGGTCCTCAAGGGATGAGCATACAATATCTTTTTACTCTTTCTGAAACTGCTTATTAAAGTTTTTTTCATTTGTGTTTTTCTTTGTTTTATTTCACCCTTCTCACAAATTCAGATTTTTTTCTACCCTCCTTTCTTTCTCGTCTCCCTTTTCCTTCCCATTCCTCTCTCCCTTTCCTCCCTTCTTTTCCTCCTTTACTCTCTCTCTCCTTTTTTTCCTCCCCCTCACTCCCTTCTCTTCTCCTTTTCCTTCCTAATCCCATTTTTTTTTTTTTTTTTTGAGGCAGGGTTTTAATCTGTCATCCAGACTGAAATGAAGTGGTGTGATCTCAGCTCACTGCAACCTCCACTTCCCAGGCTCATGCATTCTTCTACCTTGGCCTGCCAGGTAGCTGGGATTACAGACAAGTGCCACTACTGCCCAGCTAATTTTGTTATTTTTAGTAGAGACGAGGTTTCACCATGTTGGCCAGGCTGGTCTTGAACTCCTGACTTCAAATGATCCACACACCTCAGCCTCCCAAAGTGCTGGGATTAAAGTGTCTTCCATTTTTATTTTTATGTCTGTTAATTTTCTGCTGTCTTTTTACATTTAAGAATGTAGATATAGTTTATTTTAGGTTTTATACAACTTTCTCCTTCGCTTTGTATGTAAATAGTTCATTTCTCCAATACGCACCCCCTGCCACCCCGCCCGTCCTTAAGTGAGAAACTTGATAGTGACTAACAGTACTTGTTAGAGCATATTGATTGAAAATTTCAGTCTAGGGTGAGTGGAGCGAGAACTGCCAGCCAGGCTGTAGGTTCACTAATGTGATGAGGAGGAGGAGTTTTTTCTGGTTGTTAACACCAACATGAGAAGTCTTAGTACTTCTCAGTTAATCAGTGCAGCTTCCTGGGAAAAGAGCCTGTGTTCCTAGAATTTTTCAAAATGGAAAGGTTGTTAATACAAAGATGCTGCCTGAAGTCATTTTTACGGAAGTGGAGAATAAGGACGGGTAGTCACTGAAACACTTGTTCTGCGTGTAACCTTCTAATTGATCCCCTGATTTCAGCTCTACTTTTTACGCTCATCCTTAAACCCAGTGGTTCCCATCTTCTCTTTGTAGTATCTTCTGGATTTGGCCTCCTCTGTTTATCCCTTAACCACGTACTTTCCATTGTCCTGAAATATGTTGATATTTTCTCCCACTCTCCTTTCCTTCACTGTTTCGGGGTTTGTTCCTTTCAATCTCTATACTTTAATTACCAGGGAACTAGGAAGGACAGAAAGTCAGTGCATTTTCTGAATCATGTATACAGGCAGACTCAAATTCTATCAAATGTTTAATGGAGAACTACTACAAATTCTTTTCAACCTGTTTCAAAAATTGAAGAGAAGGGAATATTTCCAAACTAATTTTAGGACGCCAGTATCACCCTGATACTGAAGACAGACAAAGACACAATAAAAGCTAACAAGCAAAAAAACGACAGGCCAATATAGATGCAGAAATCCTCAACAAAATACTAGCAAACCAAATTCAACAGCAAATTAAAGAATCTGTTCACCATGACCAAGTAGGATTAATTCCAGGTATGTAAGGATAGTTCCCCATACACAAATCAAATGTTTATTAGAAGAATGGAGCATAAAAATTATATGATCATTTTAATAAATGCAGACAAAGTTGAAAGTTTTTCCTCTGAGATCTGTAACAAGATACCCACCTCTTGCCACTTCTTTTCAATGTAGTACTAGTAGAAGTCTTAGCCAGAGCAATTAGGCAAGAGGAAAAGATAAAAGGCATTCAAACTGAAAAGGAAGAAGTTAAATTGTCCCTCTTTGCACACAGTATGATCTTACATATAGACAACCTTAAAGACTCCACCAAAAAAAATTTAGAATTGATAAACGGATTCAGTGAAGTTGCAGGATACGAAATCAACATACAAAAGTTAGAAACATTTCTATACACTAATAATAATGTAGCCAAGGAAGAACTCAGGAAAGCAATTTCATTTGCAATGGCTACAGAAAATGAAATACATAGGAATACATTTGTTCCAGCTTTATTGAGGCATAATTGATATATACAATAAAGGGCACATCTTTAAAGGTACAGCTAACTGTGTTTTGACATATATATGTATATATGTATATATATGTATTATGTATGTATTATGTATATACATATGTATATATGTATTATCTTGATTTCACATATGTATTTCACATATATATTTCACATATATGTGTGAAATAATCATTAAGATAATACATATATATACATATGTATGTACATAATACATAGTCGTCATTCTCTAAATTTCTTTGTGTCCTTTGCCTTCTTTGGTTTGTGGTTAGTAATACATTTAACCAAGAAGGTGAAAGATCTCTACAATGAAATCTGTAAAATACTGATGAAAGAAATTGAAGATGCCAATGAATGGAGAGATATCTCATGTTCATGGATTGAATTCACTCTGGATAGCATGGACATTTCAACAATATTAACTCAAACCATGTTGTTGAAATGTCCATACTTCCCAGAGTGATCTATAGATTCATTGTAATCTCTGTCAGAATACCAATGACATTCTGTATAGAAATTGAAAAAACAATTCTAAAATCTGTAAGAAGTCACCAAAGACTCCAAATAATGAAAGCAATTTTGAGCAAAAAGAATAAAACTGTAGGTATCACACTATTTAACATCAAAATGTAATACAGCAGGTCTTTGAATAACATCATTTTGTTCAACATCATCTTGTTGTAATGTTGATAAGCAAAAAAATTGATTCCTACAAAGGGCCACTGTCTGTGTTGAGTTTATACATTCTTAACCAAGTCTGCATGGGTTTTCTCATTTCCTCTCAGATCCTAAAAATGTATACATTGGATTAATTAGCATGTCTGCATTGTTCCACTATGAATGAATGTGGGTGTGTGTGAGTGCTCCTTGCAATGGAATGGAGCCTGTTCAGGGTTGGCCAACCTCTTGCACCCCAATCTGCCCAGATAGGCTTCAGCCACTCATGAGCCTGAACTGGAATAAGCAGGTTGGAAAATGCATGAATGATTGAGTGAATGAATGAATACAAATTACAGTAAAATAAACATTCAAAAAATAATTATAAAATCTGTGACAACAAATGAAGCGGTACAGTACAGAAGTGCACACTAAGGGTACCATATTTGTTATTGTTTTTGAATTGTATGGTGGTAGGAGGTAGTTTTTAAATTTTTCATTTTGCAAACATGTACTCCTTGTTTTAACCCACTGCCACTTAGGACTGTCATCACTCACTAACTTACCAAAATAGAGTAAATAATTATCTTGCTTTTTGAAAGCAGTCTTTCTTAAATGTACATATGGCTCGCATTTATTTTTTGGGATTAGAATTTAATGTTTGATATTAAGTGTTCATATAGAAGTTTGGTGATGGTTTTTGACCAGAAATATGACATAGGAACTTAACTGCTTATATATATATCAATCGACCTATGATAGAACTGATTTCATTATGTGTTGTTTTGCTTGAAGTCACAGTTTCCAGGAACCAGTGTTAAGTGAGGACTTAACTATACAAAGCTATAGTGAGCAAAACACTATGATAGTGGCATAAAAACAGATTTATAGATCAATGGAGCAAAATAGAGAGGCCTCAAATAAATCTCTTCGTTTAGAGCCAACTGATTTTTGACAGAGGTGCCAAGAACACAAAATGAGGAAAGAACAGTCACCTCAGTAAATGGTGTTGGGAAAACTGGATATCCACATGCAGAAGAAGGAAACTAGAACCTTATTTCATACCTTGTACAAAAAGTAACTTAAAATGGATTATATACTTAAATGTATGACCCAGACTATGAACCTACTGGAAGAAAACATAGGGGAAAAGCTCCATGCCATTAATTCAAGCAAAGATTTTTTTGGAAGGGACCTCAAAAGCTCAGGCAATGAAAGCAAGAATAGACAAATGGGATTATATCAAACTTAAAAAGCTTCTGCACAGCCAACATCAATAAAGAGACAATCTATAGAATGGGAGAAAATATTTGCAAACTATATACTTGATAATGGGTTAATATCTACAGTATATGAGAAACTCAACTAGATGGCTAGAAAACAACCCAATTTAAACATAGGCAAAGGACCTGAATAGACCTTTCTTTGAAAATGACATACAAATGGCAGAAAAGTACGCAAAAAGATGTTCAACATCACTATAATGATTATAGAAATGCAAATTAAACCACAGGATATCACTTCACACCTACTAGAATAGCTGTTATCAAAAGACAGAAGACTAGCATTGCAAGGGTGTGAGAAAGGGTAACCTTTGCACATTGTAGGTGGCAATGTAAATTAGCACAGGTATTAGAAAACAATATAAAGGTTCTTCCAAAAATTAGAGCTACCGTATGATCCCATAATCCCATTACTGGGTATGTACTTTTCTTTTGCCCAAAGGGGATACGCTCCAAGACCCCCAGCAGCTGCCCAAAACCATGGATGGTATTCAACTCTTTATACACTGTTTTTTCCTAAAGATAGATACCTATGATAAAGTTTAATTAAGCACTTACCACATCACCTTCGTATTTTGGGGCCATTATTAAGTAAAATAAGGGTTACATGATTATAAGCACTCTGATACCTCAACAGTTGATAATGATAGCCGAAACAGCTTCTAAGTGACAAACTGTCAGGGAGCATGGACAGTATGGTTTCCCTGCATGAAGGAATAATTCACATTATTTCTCAAATTTTCCATTAAATATTTATAGATCATGGTTGACTGTGGATAACTGAAACCGTGGATATACTATGTATATCAAAGGAAATAATCAGTATGTTGAAGAGACAATCCCATGTTCATTGCAGGCTTATTCACAACAGTCAGGTATAGAATAAACCTAAGCATCTGTTAATGGATGAATAATGAAAACGTGGTCTGTATACGCAGTGGAATACTACTTAGACATAAGAAGGAAATTGTCATTTATAACAACATGGATGAACCCGGATATATTGTTAAGTAAAATAGGCCAGGCACAGAACCTTGAAAAATTGATCTCCTGGAAGTAGAGTACACAGTTACTGCCAGGGGCCTGTGTGGCTATGGGGAGGGTTTGGAGAATTGGTGGTCAAAGAATGCAATATTTGAGTTAGGAAGAATAAGTTCAGAGGTTCTATTGTACAACGTGACTAGTGAAAAATGTATTCTTGAAAAATGCTAAGAAAATGGATGTAAAGTGTTCTCACTGCAAAAATATGTGTGGTAATATGTGTATTTTCATTGGCTAGATTTGGTGATTTCACAATGTATGTGTACTTCAAAACCATCTATAGCACATGATAAATACATACAATCTTTTATGTGTTAATTTAAAAAAAATTTAAGGCAGGATGTATTACAGTTTTTATTACCACCAGTGTTTGAAGTTATTGTTTTATAGCAACCCAAATATTATTAAATTTTTCTCTCAGTTTAAATTATATAAAATACTTCTCTTTTGTTATACTGAATAATTTTTATAGGTGACTAGCAACAAATACCATTTTCTCTTTTTTTATTATGACATAGTTTTCTATGAATTGTTTATTCATTTGTGTGACACATTTACTATATCATCCTAATTTTTATAACAATTTTATAAGTTCTTTAGGCAGTATAGATACTCTTCATATCTGCTGAAAATATCTTAGCCTTTGTTTTCATTCTAAATTTGTGTTTATTTTATAAGTTGCATTTTTCTTATTTGACCATGTTTATGTTTTTTGATTTATAAACTTTGAAGCAATAAGAAAGATTATTTTCTTAACAGACAATTTACACTGAATGAGATTTTTATTTTTGTTTTACTGAACTTTTTAAAATTAATTTTTCTGGAACACTTCTGCAAAATAATTTTGCAATGTGTATTGAAAGCCAAGAAAATGTCTCTGTTTTAATCCTCTTCTTAGAAGACTTAATAAAAGAAAGAATATAGTTTGGTGTTTTGAAGTAAGCATATTCTTATTTTAAAATATTGAAAGTCCGGTAAAATATTTTTGTGTTTTCCAGATTATTGCACAGTTGTAACAATTGTGGACCAGACAAATGTAAAATTAACTTGCCTGCTCTTTAGTGGAAACTATGAAGCCCTTCCAATAATTTATAAAAATGGAGATATTGTTCGCTTTCACAGGCTAAAGGTATTATTCATACTGTCTAGAACTTACATTTGTTTGAAGAGAACTCTGTATTGTTCACAGAAACTAGTTAGCATTAATTATATGGTTGCTTTGTTACAACATGACAGCAAGCTTTTTGTAAGATAAGAAGTAATGTAAATAGTATCAGACTTCAAATAATTTACGAAAAGAAACATCTTCATTTGAACAAACCACTTGCCTTTTGTTCTCCAGAAATGTGTTACATGCCATGATTAAGACTAGTTCCATTAGTCTTCTGTTTCTAAATATATACTAATGCTGTAGAAGTTTTATCTGTAGAGTTTTATAAAGAACATTTGTTTTTTACAGTTTTAAAAAAGTTTTAGGTCAACAAGAAAAAAATGTTTACAAAGATTAGGAGGTTATATTATTCTTTCCTGTTTCTTGCATTAATTCAGGTACATTGAAAACATTGAAATATTAAGTATAATATCAAATTAAGTTGGTCTTCGTTTTTAAGAAATATGTTAAGATATGAACAGGTACTTTTAAAATTATGCTTGTAGTTAAATAAATGTAAGAAAGCTTTTACTATAAGGATAAAGTAGCACAGTTTTTAAAAATAAAAATTTTAGAACTTAGATTACAAAGCATTATTATTTTCTCATAATTATCCTTCTTGCTATAATATTTATGTAATTGAAAATTTTTGTTCAATGCAATTTTTGAATTTTTCTTTGGAAATTACTGCCTGATGCTTTGGACAGCTTTTAAATGCTTTGTATATTTTCAGTTCCTTAGATTTTAAACATTTCTGTTTCTTCATTTTTTCCTGTGTCATATGGATTTCCATGTAACCCTTTTATCATCTTGGTTGTCTTTTTCTTCTAATGCTTCTGTTTAATTCTGCCTTTTATGGTCAGTCTGATGTTCATAAACAAGGACAGTATTCAGCTGTGTTCTATTCTTAGGTACTTCTTATGACCTATTAATACTGTTTCCTTCAGAATAGGAGGATAATAGAGAATATTTGTGTGAAGATAAAAAGAAATAGAAATATTATCATCATAGCAATGTAATACATGCTTATCCAAACATCAACAAATTGCTCGCTTCTCAGTTTTGTTTCCTATATACTGTATTCTAATAGTACACTCTCCCTTCTTAAATGTTTTAGTTGTTATTCTGGTTATTCTTTATGGAGGTTACTATTTAATAGCAAATAGATAAACATTTCATCATTAACAATATAACCATAGTCATATAGCTAACACTTTAGAAATTTCTCTCATATCCCCATCCAGGGAGATCATTAATGTGCCCCCTGCTCCAGGAGTAAAGAGTCTCATGACCTCTAACAGCATATAGTTACCCCTTGAACAACACAGGTTTGAACTGCATGAGTACACTTATATGCAGAATTTTTTCAATAAGTATTTTGGAAAATTTTTTGGAGATTTTCAACAATTTGAAAAAACTTACAGACGAACTACTTGGCCCAGAAATATCAAAAAAATTTTTTTAAAGTTCTGTCATGAATGCATTAAAGTATATGTAGATGCTAGTATATCATTTACTATCATAAAATATATACAAATCTATTATAAAAAAGTTAAAATTTATTAAAACCTTTACACAAACACTAACAGACCATACATGGCTCTATTCACAGTCTAGAGAAATGTAAATGAATGTAAAGATGAAGTATTGTCTCTGCATAAAATAACTGTACAGCTGTAATAATTTCTTAGCCACCTCTTCTATAATATATTCACTTATGACTAAACATTTTTTAAGCACTGTCTTAGTTGTATCCAGCAGGTTTTACTTCATCATAACTTCATTACCATTCAGTTAAATATATAATTGAATTTCCATATTGATCATTGATTTCTTCTCTTACCTATGGGTTTATAGATAATTTATAAATAATCCGTAAGTCAGAGAGGAAATCAATATGAAAATTCAAAAAATATTGAATTATTATTGAATATATATTGAATTATTATTGAATATAATATATAGAATTATATTGAACATCTATGTTATATTTGAATTATGTTCAAATAATCCAAATAATATATATTGAATTTTATCAATCCAATTTTATAGGATTATTACTTGTTTTTTATATTTATTTAAATTATTTAATAGTTGCTTTTTTTTACTATTGTACATTGTAGTCAGAAAATGTACTCTGAAATGTTAAGCATTTTGAAATTTGTGGATGCTTTGTATTCTAACATGATCAATATTAATTTATTTTTTCCCTACTTAATTTATCAGCTATTTAAACTGTGTTTTAAAGACTGCTATGATAGAAGAGTTGTCTGTTTCCTATAGCTCTGTTGATTTTGCTTCATAATTTAAGCCAATGTTATTGGGGTTTAGGCCTTCTTATTTAATTTTTTATTTATTTTGAGGCTGCTTTATAGATTTAGGGTTACTATATTTTTCCTTTCCTTTTTTTTCTTGAGACAGAGTCTCATTCTGTCACCAGGCCGGAGTGCAGTAGTGCCATCTCGGCTCACTGCAACCTCCAGCTCCCTGCAACCTCCGGCTCCCTGGTTTAAGAGATTCTTCCTGCCTCAGCCTCCTCCCGAGTTGCTGGGACTACAGGTGTGTACCACCACGCCCAGCTAACTTTTGTTTGTTTTTTGTGGTGGAGATGGGGTTTTTTCCTTGTTGTCCAGGGTCCAGGATGGTCTTGATCTCTTGACCTTGTGATTCATCCTCCTTGGCCTCCCAAAGTGCTGGGATTACAGGAATGAGCCACCACACCCAGCTAGGTTACTATATTTTTCTATAATTTTCATGTAATGTTCATATTTAGGTCTTGCTTCCTTACATTCTTTATATTGACAATTCCACTAGCTTTGAATAGCCCTGCTTTCTTTCTTTGAGCAAGGTCATTCTAAGTACAGACATCTGTTTTAGATATCAGAATTTAATTTTTCCTGTTTTTCTTACTGCAGTGATCATAGTTCATATAAAAATATACATAAAGCAAGAGTCAAGATCTACTCCTCTTTTTTCCAGCAAATATTTATTGGATATTTGTTTTGTATAGGCTTCTGTTTTAATGCAGAGAAGCAGACAATATAAAAGTAGACATATAAGTCAAAGTAATTTCAAGTAGTGATAGCTGCTGTAAAGAAAATAAAGCAAAATCAGAAAAGGCCTTTCTAATGAGGAGATATAAGGGTTGAGACCCAACTGATGATAATGAGAAGTCCTACTGAGATTTGAGGAAAAATGTTTTCCACCACATGACGCTATAGGTGCCAAAGCCCTGTGATAGGAATGACCATGGTATTGGAGAAACAGAAAGACGACCAGCATGGATCCTAGTCAGCTATAGGGGAGATGTTACAAGATGAAATTATGGCGGATAAGTTATTTAGATTTTACTCTAAACACAATAAGAAGTCCTTAGAGGGTTTTAAATGGAAACATGAAATGACTGGTTAACATTTTGAAAACATCAGTCTTACTAACACATGGATAACAGATGGTTTGTTGAAGGACAAGCATGAAGGAAAAGCTTTAGAAGACTATTTCAGTTTTACAGACATGAGATGAGGTTGGCTTAGACTAGGGTGGTGGTGGAAATAGAAGTAGACTAATTCAGGTTGATTTTTAATCTCAAGTAAAGAGGACCTGCTCATAAATGATCTGTGAAAACAAGTTACCAACACACCTAAGCTGGAAGATTGTCCTGGTTTAACATGATAATCAGCAGAGGCAACTTTGGTAAATGCTCTACACTAGTGAGCCTGGAATTGGTGATAACAATGATGATCACAGAACCAAGAATCAATCAGACATTGGAGTATAAAAGAGGAGCAGCATATACATCAAGTAGAACCCATTTAAAAGTGAGAAATTAGGTAATTGATCAGTTGTAGGCAAGTATAGTTAGAATCTGCAGAGTGAACTTCTGCTTTATGAAAAACTAACTGGTACTGGACTAGCCCTACTGCCATAAAGACCCATAAAACATATGGGACAGCTGTTTTTTAGGCATCGGATAATGGGTAGTTATGATCAGAGAGCCAAGATAAATTTATGAAGTGAGCCCCATCATGACCACATGCCTGCCTACAGACATGTTCTCAACCACTGCACAGTAAGCTGAAGTGCAAGCTGTGGTCCTGCCATACCTAAAGTCAGAGTTCAAGGCAGCTGAAACCTGGAATTTTTGCAACAAGAAACCAGAGAGGAAAGAGCTATACAGAAGAGGGTGTCTAAAAGTCCACCCTACCAGGGTTGGGATAGTCTTGAGTACTTGATTGAAAGCCAGGCTACACTTGGCAGGGTAGAACTATTTAAGGATTACAAAAGCTGCTGTGTGGTTGAACATGTTGAACATGAAACACACATGTTCATGTGTAGAAATGGGGGTGCTGGAAGTCCAAGATAGTCAGGGGCAAATAACCTTGTTTATACCTCTTTAATACCTTGAACATTCAGCTGAGACAACACAAAGGTTTCACCCCCAAAATACCTCAGCTCACAAAGGACCACATCTTAGGTTAAGGCCTATTCTACACATGTTTCATCAAAGCCTAAACAAGTTCTACAGAGACGACTTCGCAGAGAGTTTACAGGGTGAATCCCATCAAGGCAAAAGACTTTGGGAAACATCGTGGACTTTCAACAGACAACAAAGCATAAAAACAAGCATTCATGAGTTTAAGATGACCAGACAACAACTCAGTGGCAACAAGAACAAAAATTAATATTTGTCAGATGAAGCCAATGTAATTCAGAGTCTTTACAATATAGCATCTATGATGTCTAGTAAAGAAAAAAGATGTGCTAGACATGAAAACAAGAAAGTATTATACCTAGTCAAGGAAAAAGGAAAAAAACATAGACATTTCAAACCAACTCCATGGTAGCCCAGATGTTGTCTTTATTAAACAAAAACTTTAAAGCAGATATTATACAGACTTTCAAAGAATTAAGTGGAGGTGGGAGGATCTCTTGAGCCCAGGAGGTTGAGGCTGCAGTAAAATGTTTCTACATTACCACATTCCAATATGAGTGACAGAACAAGACCTTTCTCAAAAAAATGTAAAAGGAATGAAAGCAAAACTACATTAAGTGAATTAAAGGAAGATGTTAAATGAATGAAAAGATAAGAAATTTCAGCAGGGAAAGAAGTGGAAACTATTAAAAATAGAAATTCAGTAACTGAAAAGAACAAATGAAATGAAAAATCTACTGGATGGGTTAAATCAGATAAATGTTAAATTGATGACAAATCATTAGAAACTACCTAATCTGAAGAGCAAGGATTAAATAAAAATTAATAGACCCTAAAGACCTATGAAACAATATCAAATGTTACTTGTAATTTGAGATGCAAGAGGAGAGAATGTGAAGGGAAAGAAAATACTTATAGAAATAAGGACCAGAATTTTTCCATATTTGATGAAAAACAATGACTTAAATGTATTTTGTGCAGGGTGTGCCCAAAGAAAAGCACATCCAAACAAAACATGGTGAAACCATTGAAAAACAAAGAGAAAGAAAAATCTTGAAATCAACTGGAGAAAAAAGTGATGCATTGTTGGAGAACAGTGATACCAGCCATCTTTTACTTCTTATCAGAGACAGTGACACCCAGAGAAGAAAGAAATAATTTTTAAATGGTGATAGAAAAATTTATTCACACCGAATTTTATATCCAGCAAATATATTCTTCAGGAATGAGGGTAAAATAAAAACATTTTATATAAAGGAAAAACGAGATAGTCTATGGCCAGCATACCTGCATAGCATTAATGCTAAAGAATGATATTCGGGCCAGAGAGGAATGCTAGCAACTAGGAGCTGACAAAATTACAAGAAATTATGGGGAAAGAAAAGTAAATATGTAAACACGATGTTTTTATTTCTGTAGTTTAATTAAAAGACAAATGCCTATTTAAAGGAAAAGCAGTAATATTACATAGTGGAGATTATAAAATATGTAGAAAAATACAACAGTAAGACAGATGTTGGGTGGGATGATTAAATAGAATTATATCATTGAAAAGTTATATTTGTGAAGTAGAATGCATAAAATAGGAAGTGGCAAGTATGAAATGGAAAGTAGAAAGTACATAGTAAAACAGTATTGATTCTAGGTAGACACTGAGAAGTTGAAGAGTTATTTATAGGTAAGAAGAAGCAAATGGAGCACTAATAAGAATTCTTAAAAGAAAACAAGAAAGGGACAATAGGAAAAACAGTTAAAAAAGCAAAACAGCAAGAGGTGTAGAAAAAAAGGAAAACAAGTAACAAGATAGTAGACTTAAATACAGCCATATCAATAATTGTGTTTCTGTGAATGGACTGGTTTCTGATTGCAAGGAAACAATTGCTTGAACAAAAAAAATCATGAACCAAATATATGCTGCTTATGAGAAATGCACTTTAAATATGTAGACCTAAACAAGTGAGAACTAAAACTGTAGAAAAAAATGTACTAAGTAAAAATAAAGGAAATGAAATAATGATATTACTGTCAGAGAATTTTGGAAGGACCATTTCATGAGGACAAAGGGGTCACTTCATGAAGATATGACAATATAAATATATGTGCCTCTCATAACAACCCCCAAATTCAGAAAGCAAAAGAGCTTATGAGGTGTCTCAGTGCTCTCAGTCACTGATTAAACCTTTGCCTGAGCTGCATTTTATTCACCTTATATTCTCATATTCCAAGTGTTCTGGTCTTTTCTATAATATTCATAAGTCAGTCTCATTTGTGATCCTTTTTCCTTGTAAAAATTACACCTTAATAAAAAACTAATAAAATGTAAAAATGCCAGCTTGATAGGATTAGGGAGACTACGACCTACCTCTTTAAAAAATGTAAATGAACTTTGCATAGAGGTTCACAGTTTATGTGATAGTTCTGTATCTTGATACAGCACCAGTTGAGTTTAGAATTTCATATGGTAATTAACTGAAAAATAGTTTTTTAAAAATGCCCTCTCTTAATTATGCTGACAAAATTGATAATCTTTCCAATTTCTTTGGTTCATAGATTCTTCATCAGTAAGCTATTTTATTTGTATCTGTTTTCTACTTTGCCCTACTTTCTTAGATTCAAGTGTATAAAAAGGAGACTCAGGGTATCACCAGCCCTGGCTTTGCATCTTTGACATTTGAGGGAACTTTGGGAGCACCTATCATACCTCGTACTTCAAGCAAGTATTTTAACTTCACTACAGAGGACCACAAAATGGTAGAAGCCTTACGTGTTTGGGCATCTACTCATATGTCACCGTCTTGGACATTACTAAAATTGTGTGATGTTCAGCCAATGCAGTATTTTGACCTGACTTGTCAGCTCTTGGGCAAAGCAGAAGTGGATGGAGCATCATTTCTTCTAAAGGTACATTTTTTTTTTAATACTTGAAATTATAAGTTAGCACCACTTGCATGCCTGTAAAGAGCTTATATTTCAGCATTCTGATGAGATAAATAGGCACACTCTGTTATACTAAGAACTTTAACTATTTTTGATGAACCTCAATATTCATGCAGCTCTACTCTTCTTTAAAATTTTACACTTTTCTTCTAGAGAAATACAGTGTTATCAGATCTACATGTTAAATATAGAATGACTTACGTATTTTTAAAATTTTAGTATTAATAATATGTAGACTTGTTTTCTGTTATCTTATGGTTTATAGTCATATACATGAATATTTTTGTTACCCTGTCAAGGTCACCTTCCCTCTCATTCAATTAATTTTTTGTCCTATTGATGTTGGGTTCTCTTCTTATGTCTTTCACTGCCTACTTCATAGGCATATCATGGATAGTTTTGAAGCAATTTTATTACTATGTTTTACTTTTAAATCAGTAAGATATAGAAGTAACTTAAGACCCATCAAATCTCTGTTTCCACCTATCCCAGTTTAGAAAATAGCTTCTGGAGAAGCTGGATGTCTGATGATTTTCTTGCCAGGACATCCAGTGGAGGATGCATTTGAAAAATGCCTCTTCAAGCCTGCTCCTGTGGTTATTTCTTATACTCTCTTTGAAATAAGGCGAGAAATGGAGTGCAGTGGCACTTGGACAAGTCTTGGAGTTTAGCTTTATTATCATTTACACCTTGCCCATATTAAAGAACAGAGAAGTTAGATATTGAGTAAAATACAAAGTTTTTGCAGTTGAAAATACCACATTTATATACACATGGAATACTGTGATAAAGTTGTAAATGCATGTTATGCATAAAGTTAAATAAGTCAAATATGATAAAACTGAAGCTAAAGCAAAATAAAATCAAAGTTAGTGGGAATCTTAGGTCAGCGAGTCACACTCTCTGGCAAAAGTGATATTGTTAACAAATGAGCATTTGCTAGCCACTGAACACTTCTAATGACAAAGACTCTACTACTATGCAGTGAGGCATATTGTATCTTTTGACCACTATGTTTTTAAAAAATTCTTAAATTCTAAGATAAAATATGCCAACTTTTAGCTGAAATAGTTGAGTCTGCATTTTCTCTCTACAGAAACATTGCATATGCCTGCATCTAATTGTAGTAGATAACTTTTTTAGATAAGTGGAAACAACTGTCACGTAAATGTTAGTTTAAAATACAACATTGAAAAGTCAATAAAGAGCCTGTATAGCCAAGATAATCCTAAGCAAAAAGAACAAAGCTGGAGGTATCATACTACCTGACTTCAGGCACAACAAGGCTACAGCAACCCAAAAAGCATGGCACTGGTACCAAAACAGACATAAAGACCAGTGGAACAGAACAGAGGCCTCAAAAATAACACCACATATCTACAACCATCTGATCTTTGACAAACCTGACAAAAACAAGCAATGGGGAAAGGATTCCCTATTTAATAAATGGTTTTGGGAAAAATTACTAGCCGTATGCAGCAAACTGGAACTGGATCCCTTCCTTACACCTTATACAAAAATTAACTCAAGATGGATTAAAGACTTAAACGTATGACCAAAAACTACAAAAACCCTAGAAGAAAACCTAGGCAATACCATTCAGGACATAGGGATGGGGAAAGACTTCATGACTAAAAAGCAATGGCAACAAAAGCCAAAATTGACAAATGGGAACCAAACTAAAGAGCTTCTCCGCAGCAAAAATAAAACTATCATCAAAGTGATCAGGCAACCTACAGAAAGGGAGAAAATTTTTAGTCTGTCCATCTGACAAAGGGCTAATCTCCAAAATCTACAACGAACTTAAATTTATAAGAAAAAAACAATCCCATCAAAAAGTGGATGAAGGATATGAACAGACACTACATTTATGTGGCCAACAAACATACGGGGAAAAAAAGCTCATCATCTCTGGTCTTTAGAGAAATACAAATCAAAACAACACTGAGATACCATCTCACACCAGTTAGAATAGCTGTCATTAAAAAGTCAAGAAACAACACATGCTGGAGAGGATGTGGAGAAATAGGAATGGTTTTACACTGTTGGTGGGAGTATAAATTAGTTCAACCATTGTGGAAGACGGTGTGGCAATTCCTCAAGGATCCAGA
This sequence comes from Saimiri boliviensis, assembly GCF_048565385.1. Taxonomy (NCBI): domain Eukaryota; kingdom Metazoa; phylum Chordata; class Mammalia; order Primates; family Cebidae; genus Saimiri; species Saimiri boliviensis. Next base: position 32,269,596 of record NC_133458.1, read on the forward strand.
ACCAGAAATACCATTAGGCCCAGCAATCTCATTACTGGGTATATACCCAAAGGACTATAAATCATTCTATTATAAAGACACATGCACACATATGTTTATTGCAGCAATATTCACAATAGCAAAGACGTGGAACCAACCCAAGTGCCCATCAGTGGTGGCCTGAATAAAGAAAATGTGGCACATATGCACCACAGAATATGATGCAGCCATAAAAAAGGATGAGTTCATGTCCTTTGCAGTGACATGGATGAAGCTGGAAACCATCATTCTCAGCAAACTAACACAAGATCAGAAAACCAAACACCTCATGTTCTCACTTATAAGTGGGAGTTGAACAATGAGAACACATGGACACAGAGAGGGAACATCACACACCAGAGCCTGTTGGGGGCTGGAGAGCTAGGGGAGGGATAGCATTAGAAGAAATACCTAACATAGCTGATGGGTTGATGGGTATAGCAAACCACCATGGCATGTGTATATCTATGTAACAAACCTGCATGTTCTACACATGTATCCCAAAACTTAAAGTATAATTAAAATAAAAATTAGTAAGGCTTTCTTATGATAATTTAAAAGTAATTCTCAAAAGTCTCTTTGTACCCTTCGACTCAGCAATTTTATTTTCATTATCTTAAGGAAATAATTTTAAATATTTACAAAGGTGCATTTAAAAGAATATATTATCTTTCATAGAGTATGAAAATAAGAATACAGTAGAAAAATATATTATCTTTCATAGAGTTGAAAATAAGAATACGGTAGAAAAATTAGAAAAAATCCAAATACTAACAATAGAGAATTGTGTACACTATTTATGTAGGAAGACCGTAAAATAACATTGTAAATGTCACCATAAAATACTTTGTAACCATAAAATGACATTTTAAACATATACTTGTTAAGGTAGAATTTCATGATAGTTTACTTAGTGATTAGTTTCATTTACACACTAAAAATATATGTACAAAGCAAAAATATATTGGAAGGCCTATAAACCGACATTTTACTGTTTTTATCTCTGGGAAGTAAAGTTATGAGTGATTTTTTTTTTCCTGACATTGATTTTCCTATGTATCAGAAATAATTTTCAGTTTTAAAAAAACAGAGGAACTAGACATTACTTGAAATAATCTCTGGTCACATACAAAACAGTACATTTTCCATCTAAAACTGGGCACAATATCAAATATTGGTACTTTTTTAGTAACCACAGTGCATTCATTTTAATTTTTGAGTAGCCATGATACACCAGTGGTTTGCATTAAAAGCATAATTTACTAAATTTGTTGATCTAACATCATTCTACATTTTTCTCTATTCTGTATATTAATAAATTATTTTTCTTAGCAATACTCTCAAGTTGAATTTTCTCTAAGTGTATATATTTTATTTGTTTTAATGTCTATTATATTTGTGCCACCTTATCTTTTGAATATTTGTTTTATGTTTTCATTTTTTAATAAATAATCAGACATCATTTATAGCCAGAGCTGGTTGGTAGTTTGTATGTCTTATCTGTAATGTAGTTTGGAGAACAAAAAGCATAATTCGAGCCAGAAAATCATCATATTAAGGCAATTATTCAAATTTGCAGCGTTTACTTCTTTGTGTGGAGACCTCAGAATACTGCTTTACAACTGTCTTAAGAATGAGACTGAATCTCATAGAAATAATTTGATTAATGTCAAATAAATATATGTATTTTATAATTTTTAGAGCATTTGTAATTTTGCTAGTTATATACAAACATTTTAATAAATAGGAATGTATTTCAAGACTATTTTGGTTTGTTTTTATTATATAAAGCACTTGACTCAAAAATATTTAGTCTGGGCTTACAGCAGTGTGACTCTTTTTCTTCTTTACATTCTTCTACATTTTCCTTATTACCCACAGTTCATATGTAGTTCTTTACAATCAGAAAATAATGTCATATTTAAAATGGTGTAAATATTAAGAGGCATACATTGAATTACTTTTAAGTACTATTAACAGGAAAAAAAACTGTTTTTAGCACCAATATTTTTTCAAAAGGATGATAAAACTACTCTACTCTCTTATGGCAGGTATGGGATGGCACCAGGACACCATTTCCATCTTGGAGAGTCTTAATACAAGACCTTGTTCTTGAAGGTGATTTAAGCCACATCCATCGGCTACAAAATCTGACAGTAGATATTTTAGTCTACGATAACCATGTTCAAGTGGCAAAATTTCTGAAGGTGATGTTGAGTAGGAAAAAATGTTATTTTATGTTTTTATAAATTGTAATGATTTTTGCTCATTTAAGTTTTTTATATATGGTTACATTTATAGGTGATATTTACAGTCTAGAAATTATTTTTTTGCTTTTTAATTGTAAAACGTGTGTTACATTAAATTATTAAAAGATGAATCTAATGGGTTAGAACATTTTTTAAAATAATTTTTCTTAAATATCTTAAAGCTAAGCTATACATAACTCTTCTGTGCAAATAGTGAAAAAAATGTGTGAAATAATACTGCTTTAGAATGACAGGATATATAAAATACTGTTAATGTTAAGCTTGGTAAACTGGTTTGATAGAATATAGCTTGTAACTTTTTGCTCATTAGTTAAAGACATTGTTAAATCACCTCTAATATATATTATAAATTGGGTGTGTGCATGTATGCTGTGTACTTTATAGAATTTGCGTACTGTCTTTTGAAGTACAGTAAGGTACACAGTTTAGATATGGCAGTACTTAACAAAAATTGTAGGGAATTTTTTTCTCTATTGTATCTTCTATTTAAAAGTACTTTTTGTAGTAAACAGTGGTATGATAAATAATACAGTAAATAATAAGAGTAACCTTTGCTAGGCACTTCATATGCATGAGTAACCTTGGCTAGGCACCTTCATAAGATAGGTGATGATAGTCATCTTGTGCTACAAATGTGAAGTGAGGCACTCAGAGGTTAAACCAATGATTCAAGATTCCACAGCTAGTTGGATTGAAGCAGGATATTTCCCAGACCCCTTTGAAGGCAGGAACTGGAATGCACAGGCTCTGGAACTAGCCTGCCGCATCAGTGCTGGCAAGGGCGAACTGCACTCACTTGAACCCCCTGTGCCCCACCCCTTGTGGGAAGGGGAGCACACAGGTGAGCAGGTGAAGGAACCGGGACAAGGACTTTTGGGCCTGGGCAGAAGCAAAGTCCGTACTGGCCCTGCAGCAGCATCTGAGAGAGTGTCTGTGAACCCTGAAGCCCCAGAGGAAGTGTTGCAGTACTTTTAGCTCTGCTGTCCATGACACCTTAAGGGTTAATAGTTCAGTGGAGTGTTGTTGTGACAGCCTTTCACACCCACAGTTGTGACACCCAAGCTCTTGTCCAGCATCCAGGAGGTATGCAGTCTCAAGCATAAATTGAAGATGGTAAATGCAGGGGATTTTATTACTGATGAAAGTGGCTCCCAGCAGGAAGGGGAGCTAAAAAGGGGATGGAGCAGGAAGGTAGTCTTCCCCTGAAATCCAGCCATCTCTGACCAGGTTCTTCTCCCAAGTTACACCATCAAACTATCCCTCTGAAATCAAGCTGCTTTTCTCTGACATCCAGCTATAGTCTGTGATGGTCAGCTGCCTTTCTTCTCTCTGCTGGTTCAGCCTGGGGTTTTTATGGGTACAGGATGGCAGGTGGGGTAGGCCATGGGTGGTTTTGGAAAAAGCAACATTCGAGCAAGAAAACATGGATGCAAGTTCTCACTTTGGGCTGTGATGTGAGGCTTTTCAGCTTGAGGGCAGGGTCCTTGCTGGGAACCTGCCCTCTTCTGCCCAGAATTTCCCCACCCTCTGTTCCTATCAGGATGAAGCCAGTGTTTAAACCCATCTAGTCTTCCAGAGCTAATCCTTTAAAGCATTGAATGGAAGTGATCTACATCACAAATATCTTCTAGCCTACTTATAGGAAGTTAAAAGAAGACAGGAAGAGTAAACATCTGAATTTCCCTTTTCACTGAATGTCCAATTTCCCTTTATAAATCAGTGGCCATGGAGGAACAAATATATCCATTGTATATTGTATTACAAATAAGTTCACTGTCAACACTGTTCTGGGTTTCAGAAAAAAGAAAAAAAAAATAACAAAACAACAAAACAAGTTCACCCAACTCAAATCAATAAATTAGATTAAATCCAGGGTTCAGGAAGATATTGAATGCACTTTTTTGTCCTCTGTAAGTGTGTATGTATGCGTGCACATACATCAGTACATCAGTGACATATCAGAAAACACTGACCGTTGAAGATTTTTTTGACATTATTTCCCTGAAATATATTATCTACATTGATTCATTTATTTCAAAAGTAAAAATACTAAGTCCAGTTCTGAAGGTTTTTTCATAGAAGGAGTTCTTTCATAAATAAAAAGAATTTACATTTTAGATTCACCGTAGTTCCACACTCTACATACCTACCTTCACCATTTAATTCTCTTTTCCTTCCCTATACTGCTTCCATAGGTCTTTCTGTTTCCCCGCTTTTCCTGCTTTTCTTGTCTTAGTCCTAAATAGCACCTATCACAGTCATTTCCCTCCAGTAAGAATGAAGCAAATAATAGCTGCTGCTGAATGAAGGAATCAGTGAGTGTCATGGTTTTTTTGTTTGGTTTTTTTCCAAATTCTTTTCTCCTTTTTTATGGTCTGCTTTATTTTGCTCACTAGAGGGTGATGTGAGCACACATAATTAAGAAAATATATAGTACTGTGTTTTCTGTAAAGATATAGCATTATGTTATTTGTCTGCAATGCAATATAAAAATGAAAAGGATTTTTCTCTGTAATATGACTTTAGATTTTTATTTAATACATTGACATTACATTTATTTGTTTTCTGACAACCTGGGTAACATTTCTTTTTAATTTAGAAACTCTTCACTCACATGACGTTGATATAAATGAATTCTTGGTACTTTCAAGACAACTGTTTAAAATTGCATTTTTGTATCAAAATATCTGGAACCAATTCAAAAGAATTTTGCTGTGTAGGAGCAGGAAAAAAATGTGTTTTTATTTTAATAAAGAGGATAGTATAATGCAATTATAGAATATAATCAACATCTATAAACAATACATTTTAGAGCCTGAATTGCCCTTAACTATTTTCTGTATCTTGTTTTTTAAGTGTGTTACATCATTCCCTTGAACATTTTACATAGACTCAGTCACATAAACTGACATTTCACACCTTTTGTCTAGAAACTAAAGCTTTTGCTTTCTAAATCCCACCTCTTAACCAGAAACAATTGTTAATTACATAATATACATGGTCATAATTAAGTTTTGACTTTTACTTGACCAAAAACTGTGATTTGATTGGCTATTTTGAGACATATTCAGGGAATTAAAAATAATAAACCTAAAGAAAAATTCTTGACAGTTTATGAGGAATAATTCGATTATTTCTAAAGGGATAGTCATTTCTTAGTAGCCATATTTACATTGCTTTTTTTTTTTATTAGTGTTTAGGTATAGAAATAGACTTCTATAATAGTTTTTTAAACTATGTTTTTATAATTTTTTAGTTATGATTCTTCATTTGTGTTTTCAGAATCTTAATACTGACAAGCTTAACCAATACTTGTGTTTTATAATAGAACACCTGGCACATTGCGTAGTATTTTTAGTCAAGCTTTTAAAAAAATACAATGCTGCCTCCATAAGGAATTTTTGATAATAACAACTTATCTTTATGTGAATAACTTATATCTTGGCCTAGAACTTTTGTTATATTTAAAAAATACAGTAGTAGAGAAGATAGTATAATAAACACCCGTATGTTCACCTTATTTTTAAATGTTTTGCCACATTTATTTCAAACACTTTTACATTTTAGGAAATAAAACCCTACACATCAAACCTTCTTTGTGCTCTGCCTGCTCTCATTGTTTTTTTTTTTTTTGCTCCCCACATCCCTCTCTCTGTGTCTCCACATGTTGGTTTGCATGTACACCTATGTTTATTATCTTTCTTCTTTATGTACTTTTTGATAGGGTAAAGCCCCCTTCTCATATTCTTCAGAATTGATTTGACTATTATCTTTTGTTTTTGGATTCGCTTTTGTTTTCAGATTCCATTAAAGCTTCTGGGGATTTTGATTGAATTGAATAGAATGTAAAGTTTAATTTGGAGGAAATTACCATCTTTATAAAATCAAAGCTTTTAGTATATGAAGATATATCTTTCTCCATGTGTTAGGCCTTCTTTCCAGTCTTTTGTAAATCGTATATACATGTGCTATACTAATATATATGCATCTATACGTACACATATTTTAAAAGAATCATGAAATAATCAAGTCAAAAAGAATGAGATAAAACTAGAAATTTTTATATTTTTTCCACTGTCTCACTTTGAAGACTATGAGGAAAATGAATTTTTCTTTTTGTGCTTTTCTTCTTTAGCTTTCTTTATACTACTCCTGGCTATGACATAGATGTAAGTGAAAAAGGTAGAAGAAAAAAAGGCTTTATCTTATCTCCTCCTCATAAAACCCATGATTCAATGAGAAAAAAGATCTTTGGGAATGAATGAGTAGCACCCGAGACTGGGTTTTTTCCTTTCCTCCTTTACTGATATCCTCCATCACCAATAAAGACTAATGAGGAGAAATATAATTAAGAGAAGCTACAATAAGCAGAATTGGAAAGTTCATTTAATATTTATCTTTTTTAATGTGTTTCCCTGATAGGATTGAGCCTCCGTAATCTGAAAGTCCAGAAGTCTCCAAAATGCAAACCTTTTGAATGCCAATATGAGATAGAGATCTTTTTGCTTTCTGATTATTCAATGTACAGAAACCTTGTTTCATGCACAAAAATATTATAAATATTGTAGAAAATTACCTTCAGGTTATGTGCATAATGTGTATATGAAACATAAATGAATTTCATGTTTAGACTTGGGTCTCATCCCTAAGATATCTCATTATGTATATGTAGATATTCCAAAATCCAAAAACATCTGAAATCTGAAGCACTTCTGGTTTCAAGTATTTCAGATAAAGAATTCTTAACCTATATAGCTTTTCTGCTACATAAGATGTCTGTTACTTAATCCTGAACTTTTAGGTAGAAAGAGTGGTATCCCTATAGTCAGTCACCCAGTAGTCAGGAGTGCTGTTTTTATACAAATGAATTAAATTTCCTTGTTCGTAACTCCTTTTGTTTCTAAACCTTTCTTCATAAATATAAATGTGATTTAGGTGATCTAGCTTCTTCTTTTAGATAGATGTCAGTATCTTTGAATAGCATTCTGCATCTCTTTCATTTGAAATCTCCCTTATAAGAAAAATCTCAGTGGTCTATAATTAAAGACATTTGTAGACTAAGTTTAGCAAAACATGTGAGATTGACTATGGAACATTTAATTCAAAACTCTAGTTAACTCATGTTTGAAGTCACAGAGTGTTTCACACTATGGTGGTGCAGGCACAAATGCAGAAGTTTCCTTTCCATAGAAGTTATAAGATGGAAGATGTTTATTATTTTTAGATGGTACCACACTAAAATTTCTTCTTAATATTCTTGTAATGACAGTATCTTAAGGATCATATTTAATTAATCCTTAAACTAGTTAAAGCAAGACATTTTCAGAAACCTTAGTCAAATAGAGGGCTTGAATTCCATTTAGGTAATGGATTTCTTAATCATTGTATTTTATTGATGCAAAGACACAATTTTTTTTTTCAAAATGGAAATATCTATTAGAATTGAATGTGTGTGTATATGTATGTGTGTGCACACATGTGTATGCATGCACATGTCCATATGCTTAGTTTTGATCTAGTGTCCATGCAGCTGACATTCAGCCACAGTGGTATAGCATACTTTGCAACTTTGCAGATACTTTAGTATATTTCCTGATTGGTCAGTGCCCTGGTTGTTGTTGGTCATTGCCCCATATTAGTTATTAAAGTTTTAAATATCAGAAATATTTTAATTTTCCCCTGCTTTCTAAATAACAAATGATCTATTTTTAGGTTGGAAGCTTTCTTAGAATCTATAGCCTTCATACCAAACTTCAATCAATTAATTCAGAGAATCAGACAATGTTAAGTTTAGAGTTTCATCTTCATGGAGGTACCAGTTATGGTCGGGGAATCAGGGTCTTGCCAGAAAGTAACTCTGATGTGGAGCAACTGAAAAAGTAAGCTTTTAATGTAAATATTTAGAAAATGTAAATAAGGTATTCATTAAGCTGATTTCTAAGATCATATTGTTCCTGGGGGTTCTGATGGGTTCCTGTTTGATCCTTATAGCCTTTTGTGCCATTCTCCATGTTTTTAAATAGATGAGGCAAATGAAACAAATCAACTGATTATAGGTTCATATAGCTAAGTAGTAGCAGAGCCAGGGTTATAATTGAAGTTTTCTAACAGTTAAATTCTGGCTTTTACAGTCATGCTTCTCTTCTATCATTTGCCACATTCTCCAAGTACAGCAATATACAGTGAAAACTAGACCTTAGCCAAAGTTAGGAAAATTTGATACATATCTAAGATTCCAAAAATATTTAATTCTCTCATTATACATATATATATATATATATATATATTTCTGAATATATATATATATATATATTTCTGAATTGCCACCAGTTAAATAGATAACACATGTTTTGGTGTGCCACTTTATTTTAAACTTTTTGAAAACATTTTTAAAACTTACGTGTGCCAGAAAGTAAATAGTATCTTAAACCTGCTATATATTTAGTTCTCTTTTTCCCACAGTTTTCCTAGCAAGTATTGTGTGCAGAAGCATTTTGGTCAATATACTAGAAATTTTAAAAATCTGCATATCTTCAAAGAGAAAACATACTGTTCAGTAAATTTAAATAACTTTTGTCTAGATTTCAATTCATTGAAATCAGTGTGACTCTAAATTAGCTTCTGTTTTATTTTATATCAGTTTTACTGATTTTAATATCATTGCTATATATAGCAACATAGTATTTAGCTTCTTGAATCTAGAGTGAGATTGTTATGACTCAGAATGCCATTTGTTAAATTCCCAGTTTATTTTTGTTTGCATTATTTCATCATTCTGCTGTTCCACTTGTATCTTCCTACACTCAAGTTTTTAATTTTGAGGGGCCTCAGAACCCTCAGATAATCTGATAAAAGCAGTAGTCCCTTAACTAAAGAATGCATATACACACAAAATTTTATATACAATTTCAGTGAATTTCTGAATTTTATGGGTAGAGCTAAATTTACTATTGTAAATTGACTTTTTTTTTACGCAATTTGAAATTCTATTCTTTCAATTATAGGGATTTAGAATCTGCAAATTTGACAGCCAGTCAGCATTCAGATGTTATCTGTCAATCAGAACCTGATGACAGCTTTCCAAGTAAGTACTATCTTTTACATTGACAATTTAGTTCCTGCTAAATAAGATAGTTTTATCAACATAATTATTTTTAATGCCTTCTCGTTGTCTCCCTTAATAAAAATTTCACATAGTAGAGGAACATACTAAAATCTTTGTCTGTGTCCTATGCCAAAAAGTAAACATGGTTTCTTCCTAAATTATATAATTACATTTTCAAACTGGATGTTAGTGAGTATTTGATTAGGATATATACATACCGTGTGTGCATATTCACAAGAAAATCTGTATTGATTTCATAGACAACTATTTTGCTTATAAGTTTTTAAAGGGAACAAGGATTGTTTTTGCCACTTATTTCACATAGCCCAAGTACTTTTTGCTCATACATATGTTAGATGTATACATAGTTCCTAGTGTTTATTGAATTAATCAGTCATCTAATTACAAAATATTAACAAACATTGGAATGTGTCTTTATAATATTGTCTACCTGAATAGGTGGCTCGTCAAATCTGAACTTGAAAGCCTCAATATATATTGTTTTTTTTCTTTACCACTTTGTCTTATTTTCTGGGTTTTTGTTTGTTTAAGAGACAGGCTATTACTCTGGTAACCAGGCTAGAATGCAATGGCATGATCATAGCTCATTGCAGCTTCAAACACCCGTGCTCAAGCGATACCCTCTCACCTCAGCCTCCTGAGTAGCAGGGACTTATAGTCCTGCACATGCCAACATGCCTGGCTATTTTTTTTTTGTCTTTTATTTATTAATTTATTTTGGTAGAAACAGGATCTCACTATAAGTTGCTCAGGCTGTTCTCTACCTCCTGGTCTCCTGGTCTCAAGCAATCTTTCTGCCTTGGCCTCCCAAAATTCTGGGATTACAGGCATGAGCCACCATGCCTGGCCTGTCTTACTTTCTACTTCTGCATTTTGGGACCTAGAATCTAGGTCACTTTTCTCTGTTTTTTGTTTTGTTTTGTTTTGTTTTAACAACCGAACTTCTACCCTTCTGTGATCCAAAAAAATCATTTTGTGAGATTCTTAAAATGATTTATTCTCTTACCCCAATACTGTTAAGCATGAAAATTAACATACATTTCTTGGTAGACACTTAAGTGCCTGCATAATTATTATTTTGATTCTAACAGCACTCCTATGAGATGAATTATTCTCTCTCCCTTTTACAATGGGAAACTGAGGCTTTGATGGATGGCTATCATATAATTTGTCCACAGTTACTTAGCTGTTAACTGATGACAAAGGAAGACAGATCCAAATGCAGGCTATTTGATTTTTTGTATATATTTTACATTTATTTTCCTAAATCTGTTTTAAAACTCTCCTTATTTTAAACTGCTAGCACCCTGGTGATAACATTTTAGCCTGGTGTATGATTACTTGAACTACCATTAGGAAACCGATTTAGTTCAATTGACGATCATTTGGAGACAGTATAATTTGTAATTATACTTTTTACAATCTTTCTCCTTTTAAAATGATTCTTTCATTATTTTTAAAGTGCACAGTAATATGTGTTATAATATCTAATCGAATAGCTTTCACTGTGCCTTTATTCCCTTTCCCTGAGGTAAGATTAACACTTTAGTGTGATTTCTTCAATCGCTTCATCTTTATACAAACATATATATAAACAATATGACTCTGGCCTTTTTCTTAAATTTTTACCAAAACGAAATCACACTATAATGAATAATTGCTTTCTTCAACAATATGTCATAGACCTTTTTTTCTGGGCTAATTCTTATGACTCAAATTCATTATAGTTCCATCGTAATAATATTATACTTTTTTCCTTTTTCATTTAATAGATCTTGAGATCGTGACCAGTTTTTTGCTCTTACAAATAATACTTTAATAAACATCCTTGAATATATGTACTTCCATGTTTTTACTTCTCCAGAATAAACTCCTAAAAGTGAGGTCGATGTATCTAAGGGAACACACATCTTTTAATAGATGCTGCCAGATTATTTACCCAAGGTCATAGGAATTTACATCCAAATAGCAGCACAGAAAAATGTACTTTCTCCATGGTATGGGAAGTTAACACTATAATATTTAACAATTCAGCAGGTAAAAGGCGTTTTCTAACTTAATTTTCCTGACTACTTGGAAACTTGAAAATCTTATTGTATTTTCACCAATGTTTTTAATTCCTTCTTCCTCAGATTGTCTGCTCTTACCCTTTATCTGCTTCTCTGTTGAAATATATTTTTGTCAGTTTGTGGGCAACCATGTGTGTTTTACACATTTTCTTAATTGACTACTTTTATGGGTTCTGCCATTGTTTCCATATCATGTTGTAATGGCCAATATTAGTTACTACATTAGATGTATTGAAATTGTACCATGCCAGCCTGAGATGTCCATTCAAGTCTTCTTGACTGGGATTTTTATACCATTTATTAGCAATATTGAGGATAAGGGACTGACTAGTAATACATATGTTTGTGTATGATGCCCTATAAGATAAATTATAAAAACATAACATATTTTCATATGTAATAGAATCTAAGCTAAAGTATTTATAAAATATAGATTTTTTAAATCTTAAATTCTTCTTTTTAAAAAATATTTTGTAACCTTATTGCTATGACTACTATTTTTGCTTTCTTGTTAGAGTAAAATCCTATTTTGTGATGCTAATTTGGTCATTCTATTAAATTTCATAAGTTTAATATTTTTTCATCTCCCCTTTTATTTCTTCTACACTGTATTTTTTCAACATAATAAAAATTTTCATACATGGTACAGTTAAAACAGTTGTACATTGAATAATCAAATACCTACCACCTAGATTCTTTAATAAATACTTTACTGTTTGCTTTGTCACCTGTGTATTTGTTTCTATATGCCTTTTTTTTTTTTTGAGATGAAGTCTCACTCTGTCCCCCCAGGCCAGAGTGCAATGACACCATTTTGGCTCCCTACAACCTCCACCTCCTAAGTTCAAGTGATTCTCCTGCCTCAGCTTCCCAATAGGATTGCAGGTGCCTGCCATCATACCCAGCTAATTTTTGTATTTTTAGTAAATATGGGATTTCACCATGTCGGCCAGGCTGGTCTTGAACTCCTGACCTCAGGTGATCCTTCCAACTTGGCTTCCCAAAGTCCTGATATTACAGGTGTGAGCCACCGTGCCTGGCCTATATGCCTCTTTTCATTAATTAATTTATATTTTTTATACATTTCAAGATAAGTTGCAGACATAAGTACATTTTGTAAACAACTTCATATGAACATAATTAGCTAGAATTTTGTAGTTACTTAGAGTTCTTTTTTTTATTTTTGAGGTAAAATTACTTGCAGTGAAATGGACAACTTAACCAATTCATGTAGCACTCCATGAGTTTTGACTAATACATAAACGTGTAGATTTGCTGTTCTAGAACTTTGAAAAAATTCAATCATATGTACTCTTTTTGTACATACAATATATATGTTTTTGAGATTTATTTACATTGTTGCATATATCACTAGTTTGTTTCTTTTTTAATACCTAGTCACATGATATAAGGTAGACATTTTTTCTTTAGGAATTTCTAGTTGTGGCATCATTTGTTTCCTTTTTCTGTTAGATGGCTTTAATATCTTTATCAAAAATCAAGGGAGTATAAATGTGAGCTTATGTCTAGGCTTTCCATTCAATACTTACTAGTATAGTGTGAAGTATGCGTTTTTCCCCATACTAAATTTCAGGTTTTTGCAGCACCATTTGCATTCCCCTTCAGTTGCTGTGTTGCTTAGTCAAAAATCAAGACAATGCAAATGTGGGCCTATTTCCAGGCTCTCTGTTTAATTTAATTCAGTTGATTTATTTGTCAATCCTCATGCCAGCGCCATGTTGTCTTAAATTACCGTAACTTTATAGTAAGCCTCGGAGTCATGTACATTGTCCTCCAATTTTGTTCTTCTTTTATAAAATGTTATTTAATATTCTAGTTTCTGTGCTTCCACATAGGTGATAGAATCTGTTTTTCAATTTCCACAATAAAACCTCTGCTATTTGTTTGTTTGTTGTTGTTTTGAGGTAGAGTCTTGCTCTTTTGCCCAGGCTGGAGTCCAGTGGCACAATCTCAGCTCACTGCAGCCTCTGCCTCCTGAGTTCAGACAATTCTCATGCCTCAGCCTCCTGAGTGACTGAGATTACAGGCTTGTGCACCACACTTGGCTAATTTTTGCATTTATAGTAAAGAAGAGGTTTCACCATGTTGGCCAGCCTGGTCTCGAACTCCTGACCACAAGTGATCCACCCACCTCAGCCTTCTGAAGTGGTAGGATTACAGGCGTGAGCCACTGTGCCCACCCTAGCCTCTGCTATTTTTTAAAGGATTATGCTGAATCTACAGATTAATTTGGAGAGAATTGGTAACAATATTGAGTCTTCTAAATCATGAATGTGGCATATCTCACCATTTATTTATATTTTTTTCAATTTGTCTCAGCAATGTTGTATAGTTTTCAGTTCTACACTGAAGTTGTAATTGGCTTAATTCTTTTGCCTTTTCCTTTTTATAGGCTCTGGGTCAGTATCATTATACGAGGTAGAAAGATGTCAACAGCTATCTGCTACAAGTAAGATTGTGTATCCTTTTTGAGATATGGGCACAGTAATGATAATAAAGTCTGCTTCTGTATTTCCCAACTAATACATTTCTTTCTAATAGTAGAACACATATCCTTGAAAGCTGAAGTATGTCCATATTTAACTTTCTTCTTCTACCTTGTTCATAAAACAGATATATGTTTTAAACATTAAATACATGATATATTTTAAATCATGTATCTCTGTTTGAGTTACATGACTTAAGCTATTACATGAAGAGTTATTCTGTCACACTATGCATTTAGCAGTGTACCATAAAGAAGCTCCTTACAATGTGCCTCAGAATTTTAATTTAATTTTAGTAATGATAATGTGTCTATCAAATACTCTCCTTCTGTTACATCAGCTAAGATTTTAAAACAATTTTCAGAAAAATATTTTAAGCACAAATATATTAAATGTGCTATTGTAAAAATTTAATTTCTCAAATTGCAGAAAGAAGACACAAATATGAATGGGAGAAGGCTTGATAAAAGCTTGTAATGTTGTATTGTAATTAGAGGTGCCATTATGTACTCAGATTTTATAGATAAATACCGAAATAGATGTAGCTGTGTGTATGTATGATACATATATATTCACACCCATACGCATTCCTTTGTATCGTAGGGGTGTGTGTGTGTGCGTATCAGTATGAATGTGTATTCATATATACCCTGTCTCTCTCTCCATGAAAGGGCATAGAAGCAGCAGCACTCTAGTTGCACTAAGCACACCTAGTGCACAGATCTTGGGTTATAAATAATATCTCTCTCTCTCAAAGGAATCAGGGCTCCTTCGTGAAACAGCAGATTTCAGAACTAGAACAGGGGAATTACAAGATTAGTATGGAGTAACCTGGTAGTACTAGAAAGTAAGGAGGTTCTCAGTTAATGAAACTTGTCAAATGGCTTATGATAGAATATGTCTAATCTGGGAACATTTGAGCATCAAAATAAATAATATTAGTACTAATTGAGTAAAATAGGAATGCATGAGCCCATGTTGATGATAATTAACAAAAGAAAAAGAAAATATATGGAGTTAAGTGGAAATATCTTTCTTAAAGTAGAATAACAAATATAAAAGGGATAATGAACTTAGAAAAAACATCACCATTTTGTACCCATTATAATAATTGTTGAGATAGTTGTGAATCTGTGGATTCTAAACTATCAGAATATTTGAAGAAAAATGAGATATTTATATTTTCTCTAGTATATTTTCATTAAATACAAGGGGGAAACAGTAAGTTTTTAGGAGAGAAGTGATTGGACACTACCTTTACCAGCTAAGTAAAGTTAGGTTCACATTAATAGTAACATTCACTTTGTATGCCTCTCAATGTGATACACTGAGAAGCACACAGTATCACTTATCCATTATTCCTGCCAAAAATGCATAAGCTAAATCTGAGCCTGAGGAAGAACCAGACACACCCAAATTGGTGTTTATTCTACAGAATAAATGGCCTGTATTCTTCAAATATATCAGTGTCATGAAAGACGAAGAAAAGCTGAGGATCTGTTTTACATTAAAGAAGTCTAAAGAGACATGAGAATTAAGTGTAATACATGGTCCAGGATTGGATCTTACACTTGAAAATAAAATGAATGCTAAGAACATTTTGAGGACAATTGGAGAAATTTGAGTAATATTTATTAATTTGATTTTAGTTGTAAATCAGTTAAATGTTCTAATGTTGAAAATTGCCCTGTAATTATGTCAATAAAATGTCTTCTTGTGAAATACATACTGGAGAATTTAAAGGAAAGGAGGCATAATGTCTGGTAGTTAGATGATTCAGTAATATTTTTGTGGTGAGAGACAGAGATAAAAACAGACCAAAAGACAATGATAAATGTGCAAAAATGTTAACAATTGGTAGATCTTCGTGAAGATTTTATAGAACGTCTTTGTATTGTTAATGCAATTTTCCTTAAGTTTGAAATCATTTTAAAATGAATGTTTAAAAATTTCCGGTTAAAATATGAGTTCGAGGCAATTGTTGTTATCACTGTATAGCAATTTACACTAAATTCATCAGGTCCGCCAACGGTTTTTTTAAAACAATCGCCACCACAGTAAAATGTTCCACTGTAAACTCGTGGCCATTTGTTCCTTGAAGGAAAACTAATTCTACAAGAATTTCATTGGCTTAAAGCTCGATACTGAAAGGCATTGTTTTCGCCAATGAAGTTTATAAGATTTGTATATCATTTCTATTTTCTAAAACACACGAAAGTGTTAAGATAGAATGTATAGCATGCTGTTGCCTTAAGCTAAGGGTCACCAGCAATTTTATACTTTCCTCAGTGAAAACTAACTGATCACTACAATCCCAGGCCTTCTTTCCACAAGCAGCTGAGGAGAGAGACCCTTTGTACCTGTTTCCCAGGCAATTGCTCCCAGTGCTTTTGTCTAGCTTTTTTCCCCCAGTTTGACACAACTTCCTCTTTCTTTTCCTCTTCCTTCTCCTGCACTCCCTCCTTCCAACTTCCCAGACTACTTCTCCACTAGTATACTACTCCCATGACAGATCACCCTTAATGTCCCTTCCTGTTCTTAACAATCTGATTTTATAAATGATGGTTCAATAAAAAGTAACTGATTTGAAACATCAGCGAGCCTGCAAATAATATTGGGCCAATGTGTTTTGTTACAGACACTAATTAGAACTTCAAACGGTTGTGGCAGACACCAATTAGAACTTAAACTGTTGCCTAGTATATTATTTTCTTAGCTAAATAAACCTTGCTTTTTTTTCCTGTTAGCCAGATTTCCATTAGTCCCATATAAAAATGCTTTTTTTGAACACTTACTAGGCAATTATTTCTTCTCCAGATAATCCAGCATTTATTAGTACATATTTGTTGAGCACCTACTATGTGCCTGGCACTATGATAGTGGGCCTTAGATATACATCCGGGAATAGAGACATAACCCTTGCTTTCATGGAGTTGACAATAGAGCTTAATTAGATTTTATAGTACATATTTGGTTCAGGAGGATGCATGTTATAAATATTCTTGTTATGATTTAATATAAAAATTCTTTACAGTACTTACAGACCATCAGTATCTGGAGAGGACACCACTATGTGCCATTTTGAAACAGAAAGCTCCTCAACAGTATCGCATCCGAGCAAAATTGAGGTCATATAAGCCCAGAAGACTATTTCAGTCTGTTAAACTTCATTGCCCTAAATGTCATTTACTGTGAGTATTTTCCATAATAAAACAAAAGTATTCATATTATTTCTGTATGTATGTGCACATATGTATAATTTTGTGTCTTAGGAATAAGTAAATTAAGAATATATATATTTTCAAAGAATGGTAATATTTTTTAGGTAAAATACTAAATTCTTAGAGAATAAATTCTGATAGTAATAAAAGTGGGTGCTATTTTTAGATCTAAATTCAGCTTAGTCACTTTGATAAAAGCAAATGAGAAATAATAAATGATGAATATATTTGGCTCATTTGTTGCAAAAGTATCTTCCTAAATATAAACCTTTATTAACTGAAATTTTTGAAAAGAGTTGTAATTACATGAAACTTCTAATTAAGTGATATAGAGAGCCTTGTTGGTAGATTTCTGTCCTGCTTAATAACTAGAAGATAATACATATAATTTAAATTTTCTTTAGTAATTAAGAATTTCTCAATGCCTTTACTCCAAACACCAGTTATCATATAAATATGTAATAAATGTATATAATGGTTTTGTGATATATTTGCTAGAAAATCAGCTCAAGACATATTCTGAAAATCATTTTTAAAAGCTCATCATCTTTTTGTTGCAATTTGCCTATCTTTCAATATCGAAAAGGATGTTTTGGAAAATGTAGATAATTGATGGATATATCATTTGGATGCCATAAATTGAGTTTTCACTAAAATGTGCCACAATGTATAAGTATATATGTACATAGCCATATATTTGTATGCTTATAAATTGTGTCTATCTGTGTTCATTAATATACGCTTATTTTTGCCTCCAAAATTTGGGTATAATACTGTTTGAGGAGATTTTTTTATTATAAAATCTCCTTAAATGAAAAATGAGGGAACCGTCTTTACCCATTTCAGCTTTGGGATTAAAATATATATATAAGGATTTTAGATAATTCTTCAAGTTATCGTCAAATTTTGGCTCAATGAGTTTCATAAAATATAGCTTTGTAAAATAAAACCACTCTCTGTGATCATTTTTTAAACAAATAAGGACATTATCTCAGAAATTAACAGAAACTATCTAAAGTTACACAGTTAGTTGGCAACAGAACCAAAATAAACCCATAAACCTTTTGATTCCAAATTCTCTCATTTCTACTACGTAATACTTAACCGTGTGACTTCTTAAAATTATTAATTATAAACAGAATTGAAAATAGTATTAGTTTAGAATTACCCCTTTCCCTAAGTGTGGTCAGTATATATTTAACTGGAGTGAAGAGAGGGGGCCACTGCATTTTTTTTCTCCTACTGGGAAATTTAGCATTCCTTACAGAGGAGAAAAAAAATGGTGCTAGGAACAATTATAAATAACTTTGTATCACAAAACCAGGCATGGAAATTGCTAGCAGTTAATGTAATTATGATTTGGATATGCTTACACGCAAAATATCAAATATTTATCTATTGAATAAAAGTTATTTATTCCGCAAAGTGAATTAGCTCCATAATTTACATAATTTAAGAAAAAGTAACTGACTCATCTGCATATAAGAATGATACTTTTTAATTAGATAACTTGTTAAATCGAAGTTTTCAAGCTCATACCAAAATTGATTTCTATCATTTCATTGTCAATGATTTTAGGCAAGAAGTTCCACATGAGGGCGAGTTGGATATAATTTTACAAGATGGTGCAACTAAAACCCCAGATGTCAAGCTACAAAATACATCATTATATGATTCGAAAATCTGGACCACTAAAGATCAAAAAGGACGAAAAGTAGCAGTTCATTTTGTGAAAAATAATGGTATTCTCCCACTTTCAAATGAATGTCTACTTTTGATAGAAGGTAAGATACTTAAGTCACTGTTTTGTTAGAATACTGCTTTTGCATAATTTTCCTAATTAATTATTGTTTAATATATTTTACAGGCTACCTAGTAGGTATAAAGTAAAAATAATATTTAAATTTTACAAAATTGAATATGTATGTTAACTAGATTCAAATATATATACACACGTATACATAAATTTATCTTAATTACCTTTGAAATTGGACACTAGACTCTAGTGTTTACATTTAACTATATTGTTGGTTTGCATTCAATTTTGTCAGTGCTAAGCTGATTATCTAGTTAAGTAATGATAAAGAGGCTGATTGCTTATGTACTGTTGCTGTTTTCTTGGCCTCTGGATGTCACTGTTGTTTCATAAAAATAGGGTGAAAATCATCTATTGTATTTAAATCAAGGAAGAGACCATTGAAACAAGATAATTTGATAAGCTGTAAATGAAATTTGTCATGTTTGTTTTTTCATTTTCTTTTCATTTTCATCTGATTTTTATCTAATATTTATCTAAAATATGTACTGTAAATATTTTCTCATGGCAAATTTAAAGTTTCATTGTTTTCCTTAAGGCTTTTCTTTTGTTATAACCTTTTGTAATAAAAGAAAAATACATTATTTAATTTTCATTAGAGTAATATATAGTTTTATTTTTAATAAATGAGGGAATCCTATGTAAATTATAGCTTTGGGTGATTATATGTCAGTATAGGTTCATTTTTAACAAATGTACCACTGTGGTGGAGGATGTTGATACTGGAGGAGGCTAGCATGTGTGGTAGCAGGAGATATGGAAAATCTTTGTACCTTCCTCTTAATTTTGCTGTGAACCTAAAACTGCTCCTTAAAAAGAAGGAAAAAAAAATGAAGTCTTAAGAACAAAACATATACTGTAGTCTATAACACCAAGAGTGAATGCTAATATAGACTGTGGACTTTGATTGATAATGGTTTGTTAAAATAGGTTTCTTAATTGACAGTTTACCATTCTGGTGCAAGATGTTGAGAATGGGGAAGTAAGAGGGTAGTTGAGTGATAATAAAGTGAGTAAAGGACATAAGGAAACTTTGTACCTTTTTCTTAATTTTGCTGTGAACCTAAAACTGCTCTTTAAAAAAAAAGCCTTATTTGAAAAAAAGAAAAAAAATTGGAATGTATGTAAAAGCACTTTGAAATGTAAAAGGAATATAAGAATGTGAGCTCTTTTTATTTTATATTTTTAAGTAGTATAGCCTGAGCCAAGGGCTAGGATCTTACTGCAGTATAACACTGTTCTGGTTAGGAAATAACAAAATCAAAAACTGACCTGGACTTAGAGATGAACCAAAGTAAACTGTATAAACCAAAGTTAACCAAAGACATTCTTAGACTTTAAGGACCTGCAGCAGCCCTCACTGATTCATGCCAGGTTAATGCAGTTGACACTATTTTATTGTGACCATAGTTTACATTAGGGTTCACTTGTTGTGTTGTACAGTTATTTATGCTTTGACAAGTGCAGAATACCATGTACCCACCATTAGAGTCTCATAGAAAACAGTCTCACTGCCCCGTAAATCCTCTGTGCTCCACCTATTCATCCTTCTACCCCTTCTCCAAACCTCTGGCAACCACTGATCTTTTTACTATCTTTATAGTTTTGCATTTCCCAGAATGTTCAGCTTTTCTTCTTTGTTATCTTCTAGAAGTTTTCCAGTTTTGCATTTTATATTTAGATCTGTAATGCATTTCAGTTAATTTTTGTAAAAGGTGTAAGATCTATGTCCAGATTTCTTTTGCATGCAGATGTCCACTTTTCCAGTACCATTTGTTAAAAAGACTGTTCCTTCTCCATTGAATTACCTTTACTTCTTTGTCAAACCAGTTTATTCATGTGAATTTGTTTCTTTGTTCTCTATTCTGTTTTAATCTATTTATATGTTATTTTGCCAATATCACACCATCTTTATTTCTAAAGCTATATAGTAATACTTGAAATTGTGTAGTGTTGGTCCTCCAACTTTCTTCTTTTTCTTCAGTATTGTGTTGGCTATTGTGAAACTTCTGCATTTCCATGTAAACTTCATAATGGCTTGTCAATATCCAAAAATAACTTGCTGGGATTCTTATTAAGATTGCCATAAATCTGTAAGTCAGGGTGGACAGGGAGAACTAACATCTTGATGTTATTGACGATGAACATGGACTATCTCTCTATGTAGATCTTCTTAGATCTCTCTAGGGTTTTATAGCTTTCCTCATATAAATAAATCCAACAAAATATAGATCACATTTTTTTAGCTTTATACCTAAGTATTTTCTTTTTTGGCGATAATTATTTTATGTTAAATTCAAGCACCAATTGTTTGTTACTTATATATAGGCAATTGATTTTTTTTATTAACCTTGTATCCTGTACCATTGCTGTAATTGCTTATTATTTCATAAATTTTTGTTGTGATTTCCTCTAAACAAAGACAGCTTATTTCTTCCTTCCTAATATGTATACCTTTTATTTCCTTTTCTTCTCTTACTACATTAGGTAGGGCTTCCAGTACAATGTTGAATAGAAGCAATGAGAGGGAATGTTCTTACTTTGATCTCAATCTTAGGTGGAAAATATCACCATTAAATGTAATTTTAGCTGTCACTATTTTATGATGTTCTTAATCAAGTTGAAGAAGTTTCCCAATATTCTTAGTTTGCTGAGAATTTTTATTATTGATGTTGAATTTTATCAAATGCCTTTTCTATTACATCTATTAATGTGATTATACAATTTTTCTTCTTTAGCCTATTAATGTGATAAATTACACTGATTGATTTTGGGTGTTTAACCAGCCCTGCATACCTAAATCTCATTTAGTCATGGTGAATAATTATTTTCTTTTTTGATTTAATATTTAAATATTATTTATTTTTGTATGTGTGTTTATAAGATAAATTGATCTGTAAGTTTTCATTCTTGTAATGTATTTGGTTACGTATTAGAATATTACAGGCCTCATAAGAGTTAGGAAACGTTCCCTCTACTTCCATTTTCTGGAACACACAGTAGAGAATTGGTATCATTTCAGTGTTTGGGTAGACTTCTCTATTGAAACGATCTGAGCCTGGTGATTTTTTTCAAGATTATTATTATTGTTTTAATTTATCTATAGACATAGTCCTATTCAGATTATCTGTTTCTCCTTGCGTGAGTTTTGATAGATATGTCTTTCAAGAAATGGATTCATTTCATCTAAAGTGCCAAACTTGTGGGTATAGAATTGTTTATAATATTTATTATTATCACTATATTTTAAACGACATGATATTTAAATTCCTCTGAAACATAATTTGTATGGAACTGTAATGTCACTGAATCATTTTATCATAGTATTTGTTGTTAATACCTGTAATTTACTAAATAGACTATGTGTCAGGCACTTTACTACCTAGTTTACTATTTTATCTTTAATTCTTATAACAGGTCCTCTGTAAGCTAAATATATCTCCTTTTCAAACAGATGAGGAAACTGAGATCAAAAGAAAATGGTGAAGAACTCAAGATTAAAGACCTAGTAAATGTCAGAAAAAATGTAAACTTAGGCCTTTCTGTCTCCATAGTCCATGTTAAAATATGTCTACTGCTTGCAAATAAATTGTTCTCTGTTAAGATGGCTCCAGATACAAACCTTTAGAAACCTAGTATTCACATAGATGAATGCAAATGTCTTTTTTTTAACTTACTCATTTGTTCAAAACATGTTTATGGAATGCCTACTGTGTGCCAGTCACTGATTTAGGCATTAGTGGTAATGTAGCAAACACAACAAGGTGTTTCCTTTCATGGGCTTTTATTAAGAGGAAATCACAAAAAATATTGATACCAGTAGTCACTCATGGCTTTATGTGCTTTACAAATACTAACTCATTTAATCTTTATAATGATCTTACAGAGTAACATTATTCTCAGTTTTACAAATGGGGAAACTGATATACCAGAGTTTAAGTAACTTGACCAAGGTTGTCCACTTTATGTGCCAGAGCCACACTGGTGTGGTCAGTGTGAATGACTAGATGAAATCTCACCATTTTCTTTGAAATAGTAATTCTGAAGAGGGACTCATAGAGAAAAGACTTAGTGAATGGTCACCTATTGCAGTTTTGAACAGTAGGCAGGAGTCTCTTTAGCAAAGCTAGGTATCCATCTCCAGAAGACAGACTAGCTTTTGGGCTACGAAGCTTTTAAGTAGCATGCTTTGGGAATATTGTTTTGAGTTTTTAAGCTGGCATAATGAGGGTTTATATCTGACTGCAATATGATATAGCAGAACTGTGGCTTCCAATAACAATGACCTTACGGGAAAGAGTATGGGAACAGGGCGAGTTAAAATGCCACAGAGCTCACTGCTCTTACAAAAACTCAGCCATTTTTCTGGAACACTCCTTCAACATGGCTTGGATCATTGAAGGCCTTTGGTAATTTCCAGAGTTCTAAAAAAGGTTTTATAGTTTTTGCCAGTACTCTTATTGCTGTTTTAGACAAGTGTGTCTCTGGATGTCCTCACTCTGCTATGCCAGAAGTGCTTCTCTCTTATAATTGAATGTTGACATTACAAATTCTACCCAAATTTTAGGAAACACAGAGGTATTTTTTAAATCCTATTCTTTTGCCTGGAGAGAGGAAGCATTGTCGACTAAGTAAAAAGGACACTGCCTTCTAATAATGGCATGCCATTGGGCAATACTTCTCAGCTAGTGTGGTCATTTGAATGTTTACTCTGCCATAGAATTAAGTGTGATAATTTTTCCAGGAAAAATGAACCAATTTTGTATGTGAATTCATATAACATGAACTACTCATATCTATATTTAAATGAAATATTGACCTGAAAATTGAGATTTATTTTAAACTCAAAACTAAATTTGTCCAGATATTAATTAGTATATAGAAAGTTTATTAGAATCTGATTATATCTTGGCTCTTAACTTATATTCCCTTCTGGTTATTTGAACCAAAAGTATGCCTGGCATAAAGAGTAATTTGTTTCAATTTAGAAAGATGGTTAAAATTTCACAGGCTTTATGTTTTACCTAAGTCTCAGCATTTTTATCCATTGATTATTTTCAATGTACAGGATTGTAAGTTTATAAATTAATATTTTTCACATACATTCATTGTCTTTTTTCTGTCAATTCCTTAGTCTTTTATTATACCTCACATGCTATTTAATAGGACTGTACTTTTTCTACATTTTATTTGCACTACTGGAAGGGTTTATTCTCTTAACAGGAGGTACACTCAGTGAAATTTGCAAACTTTCAAACAAGTTTAATAGTGTAATTCCTGTGAGATCTGGCTATGAAGACCTGGAACTCTTGGACCTTTCAGCACCATTTTTTATACAAGGAACAGTACATCACTATGGGTATGTTTTCAACTCAGAAAATTTTTGGAATTAAAAACCGTTCAAGAGTAAATTTATTAGTTTATTTCATTGGTTACTATATGTTCAACAGAAATTTTTAGTGTGTCAGCTTAGATGTACTAGCTTTTTCTGACATATATCTGTTCTTTTGATAAGCATATAGAGAGAGAGTACACACAATGTGTGAGGCATAGAGCTGCCTTCTTTTGATGCCACAGTCAGAGGCTGGTACTCACTTGTTTTCTTTCACAGTGAGGATTTAGGTGCCAGTTACAGAGAAAAAAATCAGAGCTGCAAACCTAGTAAAAATTAAGTAACTGAATTTCAGAATTTCTGAGCCACTAAATTACAAATTTGCTGCCACTGCAAACTGGAATATAAAAGAATACATTAGAAGCCATAAACAGATTTCTAAATTTAGAAGGAGGGGATAGGGATAAGATATCCTCTGTTGCTTGATGAAACAATCACCCTGGGCATGTTCTGATTTGAGAAACCTTGGATTATAGTATATGTTTTGTCATACTATTCCTCTTCTTTTCCAACTTCTAAATTTGTAGCAAGTATTAGTCATTGTCATAATGTGTAAATCCTGATTGAAAAATTATATACTTGTTGAAAAATATTATACTATAACCATGATACCTCCTTAATTGTATGGTAAAGTCATTGTTAGACATTGCCTGTGTTCTGTCAATAAATCATAAAACTTTAGCCATTAAATGAAACTGTGTGCCACTGACTTAAATCCCTGGGTTATACCTGTTTTTACTCTTATATGCTCAGTGTCTAATTATCTCTCTCATTAGACTCATGATCTGAGAGTCAGTTTTTTTGAAAATAAAATGATTTTTAATTAAAGTAAAAAATAAAAACTCATAAAATTCTGTTTTTCTTGTATAATAAGCCACTATTTGAGCTTTCTCTTTCTGCCTGCTCATCCTCGGTCACTTGCTCTTGCTCTTTGTCCCTTCTCCCTATTTACCTTCCCAGTATTGGGCACCATGACAAGTCTAAACCAGGAAAGGAAATACTCATTTTAAACTCTGTAATAGAACTTCTTCATTTACTAGAAGTCTCAAAAAAATTACCTTAAGGCTCTCGACTTTTTTTTTTTCTTTGTGATGGAATATTGTTCTGTTGCCCAGGCCAGAGTACGGTGGCATGATCTCGGCTCACTGCAACCTCTGCCTCCCGAGTTCAAGCAATTCTCTTGTCTCAGCCTCTCAAGTAGCTGGGACTATAGGCAGACACCAAATGCCCAGCTGATTTTTTTTTTTTTTTTTTTTTTTTTTTGCATTTTCAGTAGAGACATGGTTTCACCATGTTAGCCAAGCTGGTGTCGACCTCCTGACCTCAAGTGATCCACCCGCCTTGGCCTCCCAAAGTGCTGGGATTATAGGCGTGAACTACCATGCCTGGCCAAAGCTCTGGACTTTTTTTTACTGGTTGCTTCAAAACTAAGACAAATGCTGTTCATACTCCATATTTTAAGACACTTTAACATTTTTTATTACTTGAGCTTCATCATCAAAAGCCAGTATATCTTTTAATTGATTCTTCTTTTTATTTTTAGGTTATGAAATAATTTTAACTTACAGAAAAATATGAAAAGTAACATCACAACAGTTATGTAACCACGATTTAGATTAACAAATGTTAACATTTTATCCAGACCCTCCCCACCACTTTTGTGTGTGTGTGTGTGTGTGTGTGTGTGTGTGTGTGTGTGTGTGTGTGTGTGGAGTCAGAGTCTCACTCTGGCACCCAGGCTGCAGTGGCATGATTTCGGCTCACTGCAACCTTGATCTCCTGGGCTCAAGCAGTCCTCCCACCTCAGCCTCCCAACTACCTTGAAATACAGGTGCGCAGCACCACCACACCTGTCTAATTTTTGTATTTTTTGTGAAGATGTGGTTTTGCCATGTCACCCAGGCTGTCTTGAACTCCAGAGTTCAAGCAATCCGCCTGCCTCAGCCTCCAGACTTTTCCTTTTAAGAAATTAAATATTACAGAGAAGTAATGTAACTCCAAACCAATCCCTTCTCTAATCCTTCTTTCTCAGAGATAGGTACTTTTCCCAACTTGGATTAAATCCTTCTCATCAGTGTTTTTATGCTTTCATTATAATATGTATGTGAACTCTTAAGCAGTATAGCATATTTTTTGTTTTGTAAATTTATATAAACTGTTTTGTACTATGTCAAGCCTTTTGCAGCTTGCTTTTTTACATTCATTATTATATTCAAGATTTACCCATATTGATGCATGTACATTTAGGTTATTTATTTTAATGTCTATGAAGTATTTTATGAAATATCAGAATTTTTTGGCTGTTTACCAATTAATGGTGGATATGTGTTATTTTTTGTTTCATTTATAGAGAGTACTGAATGAAGTCACATTTTATGTTTCTTGTATATTTCCCTTCTCATAAAATGAGTTCAGTGGGTCATGACCAACTTTTTTTTAATCATATAATGTGGTTGTAGTAAGAAATGGAATGAGAGGGAATGGATAATAGAGAACATTTTACATAGTAAGGGTCAGTGTTGTTCCATAACGCTTTCATTTCAGTTGTGTGTGTATGTTTGTATTACTAAGATATGTTAGTAAATGAATTTCTTACTGTGAGCCCTTAACAAAAATGTTTGAAAGTTACTACTAAGGTGTTTACCTGGAATTAGAATTACTGGATTATAAGGTATACATAAAAAATACCCAATTGTTCTTCCCATGGTTCTAACAATTTATGGTCCCATCAGTAATATATAAAAATTTTAGTTTCCACCAAGTTCACTCCAACACTTAGTATTAATCTATTTCTGTCTTATACCTGGTATTAGTTTAACTTGTACTTTTGTTAGGCCAGTGAGCATCGGATGCTATCAGTGATGTCTTTGTTTGTATTTCCTAGATGTCTAGTGTGTTTAAGCAGCCCTCATGTTTATCAGCTACATAGGTTTCCTACACTGTGAATTCCGTGTTTACATCTTTTGCCTCTTTTTCTGTGAGGTCAGTGATTTCTTTCTTGGTTTGTTTTTGAGTAAGCATACATGTAATTGGTTGTAAGGTTTTTTTAGAGGTACTAATCTTTTGTCAATTTCATCCATACTTCTAGTATGGATGCCTTTTTAACTTTATGGTTTCTCATGTTTTATAGGCTTTTTAAAAATTTTTGTTAGGTAATTGCTTTATAGCTTACTCTCATCCATTTGCTTTCAAGTTTCTGGCATTCTATTTCATATGTCACTCATAAATAAAAGTTTATGGCTAAATTTTAGTTTTAATAGTTGAGTTTAAAATATATTCTTAAATTATTGATATATTTAGTTTATGTTCCTAATTTTTTCTGTTTCCCCTTTTACTGCTTTTGGAAATAAGTAGTTCTCTATTTAATTTTGACTTACTGTCTTTAATTTTTAATTTTTATACTATACTTGCTTTATTAATTTCTAATGCTAATTAATATCATAGTCTTTTTCTTAGGCAATAATATTTTTTCCTTAAATTAACATCTTTTATTAGAAAAGACAATAAGATATAATATGGTTACCCTCTTGTTTTCCCAAAGTGCAAATGAAAACAAATGTGTATGGACCTTTTCAACTTTTATTTTTATTCGAGTATATCTTTTCAAGTATATTTTCTTATCAGCATCTCATAAACATTATAATGATGCATAATAAAAAATATACTACTCATATTTAAAATATGTTAGTATTCAAGTAAAGCAAAATCCCTATACTAAATAATGCACAACTTTAGTGTATTGTATAGTCTTCAATTTATATACATTTCAAAAGATAGCTATGATATTAGGCATCATAAAATACAAACCTCTGGATATATGCTTACTAAAAATATTATGTAGAATCTCGTATGTTCTAACTGCTTTAGTAATTTTTCTCTATTGGCCATATTTATTAAGACTTTGAATTTATTAAGATATTACTTACAGTGGCCGGGCATGTTGACTCATGCCTGTAACCCCAGTACTTTGGAAGGCCAAGGCGGACAGATGTCTTGAGCTCAGGAGTTTGAGACCAACCTGGGCATTGTGGCAAGACCTTGTCTCTACAAAATTATAAAAATTAGCTAGGCATGGTGATACACAACTGTGGTTCCTGCTACTTGGGAGGCTGAAGCGGGAGGCTCACTTGAGCCTGGGAGGCAGAGGCTCAAGATTGTGCCACTGCACCAGCCCAGCCTGGGTGATAGAGTGAGACCCTGTCTCAAAAAAAAAAAAAAAAAAAAAAGAAAAGAAAGAAAGAAAGATATTGCTTATAGAATCAAAGAATAGAGATGAGCATTTTCTTCAACTTTTCATTTTAACAAATAAGGAAATTGAGAGCAAAATTAATTAATGATTTGGACCTGGAACCCAGCACCCTATTCTCAATTTAGAATTGTTTATTCTGAATCTTACACGGTCTTTTTATTGCCTTTATGTAATAAACTTACTCTTTCATAATTCCCTTCTGAAACAAGCAAGCACATTACAATATAGGGGATGCAATAGTCTTCTATTTAATAATTTATATTTTAAAACTACACATATTTGAGCTGTAAAAAGCTGTAACAATTAAGCTAAATTATTTTAAAATATTTATATGGTTTTTTCTTTCATAAATTTTAGATGTAAACAATGTTCTAATTTGAGATCCATACAAAATCTGAATTCCTTGGTTGATAAGACATCGTGGATTCCTTCTTCTGTGGCAGAAGGTTAGCTAAATTTCCATGCCCTACAATTTTGAATGTTTATATACAAGATTATTTCACCTACTTATATTTCAGCATACCTGAAAGTATACCTATTCCTTTGTATACCTATTCCTTCTTCTGTAAGATAAACAGACTTTGCAAATTTAAAGATAACTACCACACCTTCCTTTAGTCTGCATTTCTTCAAGCGGGCACCATCACTGTCTTTCTACTTTCCCCCATGCTTTACTATTTTGTTTTTCCTCATCAGGAAGCATTACACTTAACCAGTGCTCTTCTCAAAATTTAGCATTCAGAGCTGGACATTGTGCTGCAGATGTGGTTTGGCCAATTCAGAATAGAGTGAAAATTATCGTTACCTAAAACTAGACACTCAACTTCTACTGGCCTGAAATGGCATTGTATAGCTATTTATTTGTACACTTGATTTTGTTTTCTTTCCTTTTTAATACAGCTATCTCGTGTTTTATTTGTGGTCTAGTGAAATCCTAGGTTCCTGTCACATGAACTTCTGGAACTTGGTCTCCTCATTCTATTCTTAATGTAATTTCTTTGTTTTTATGGTTCCTTGGGGTAGATACTAAGTTTATTTTTCTTGATTTTAGTTTACAGTTTTAACTTATGGAGACCTTTAGAAACCTAAAAATCAGTTCCCCTGTATTAATGTCTGTTTTATGTCCTAGTTCATGTCTGTATGTCCTAATTTATTCTTACTTGCACTCTTAATTAGTCCTCCTGTTTAAATATGGGTTCCACAGATAGAAGCTAATATATAACATTCTATAAATTGAGTATCTTCCATTTTCAAATAAGATATTTATCTTAACCTGTAAATTTTCGTGTTATCCAGTATCTCTAATTTCATCTTTCTTCCTCATCTTACCAAATTATTAAATCTCAGATTCTGACATTCTTGACCATTCAACCAGATGATATCTCTTTTTAAAAGTATAAATTATTCCCCTAGCTTATAATAGAGAGACATGCTAAAATGATGTTTAACTACATGCTATTTTTTAGAACATTCTGTACTTTATCTTTCATAATACTAACATGCAATGAGTTAAATTTCATGAATCACGTTTTGTGGTTTCTATGGAGGTTATCAACTCTTTTTTTTTTTTTTTTTTTGAGATGAAGTCTTACCCTGTCACCCAGACTGGAGTGCAGTGGTGCAATCTCATCCCACTGCAACCTCTACCTCTTGGGTTCAAGGGATTCTCATGCCTCAGCTTCCTGAGGAGCTGGAATTACAGATGTGTGCTACCATGCCTAGCTAATTTTTTTTCTCTTTTAGCAGAGATGGGGATTCATCATGTTGGACAGGCTGGTCTTGAACTCCTTACCTCAGGTGATCTGCTACCTCGACCTCCCAAAATGCTGGGAATACAGGCATGAGGCTGTCAACTCATTTTAAATATACATTACATTAATATTTAATCAAAACAGGTTGGCCGGGCATGGTGGCTCACGCCTGTAATTCCAGCACTTTGGGAGCCCGAGGCAGGTGAGTTATGTCAGGAGATCGAGACCATCTTGGCCAACATGGTGAAACTCCATCCCTACTAAAATACAAAAAAAAAAAAAATAGCCAGACATGATGGCATGGCACGTGCCTGTAGTCCCAGCTACTTAGGAGGCTGAGGCAGGGGAATCGCTTGAACCCGGGAGACGGAGGTTGCAGTGAGCTGAGATCACGCCACTGCACTCCAGTCTGGCAACAGAACAAGACTCTGTCTCAAAAAGAAAAATGCTTATCATAAGACATGCTTCCTGTGTTCCAAAATAAACCTGCTAAATGAACTTAATTACAAGTTGAGTGTCTGTGGAGTTAAAAAACACAAACTGTTCTCTGCTCTGACACCACAGCAATCAGGACAGAAGACTTATGTGACCAAATGCATAAGGGTTTTCACCCACACACCAAACAAGCAATCCTGCAGCAGACACTAGCTGGTGTTCTCCAATTCACTTCCAACACTATCTATCTACTTGGAGATAATATCTTGAGTTCTTTCAGTATATAAAATGTACAGGTCTATACTATTATAAGACAATTTTAATTTTAACTTGATAATAAGGAATAGCAGACTCATGATTTGATCTTCTTTTTCCTTCACTAGTATTGGGTGTTGTACCGCTCCAATATGTGTTTATTATGACATTTACTCTTGATGATGGAACAGGTGTGTTAGAAGCGTATCTCATGGATTCTGTAAGTATCAGAGGTAATAAAGATATTTTTAATTAAAAATATTTTTAAATTTTTAAATTTTTTAATATTTAAAAAATTGAATACATTTATTTATACCTGCTTTATTCCTAAAAGGACTTAAAGCAACTTAAAAATGTAAGTTAAAATATGAGCACATAAATTTTGTGCTCATCTGTGTATCTATCTCCTTTTTTATTTGACACTGGAAATCATATCATTTGAATAATGAAAAATTAAGGAACAGGGATTTAAAGAGTCATTCTCTATACCTTAGCCAAAATGCAGAGATACGGCTACACTATGGAAGCATTATTTATAGTCAACATTTTATCATATTTTTTCGACCTCCACATTTTGTATGAGAGAAAATGAAGTTACTTTGACAGAAGAGATAGATATTATTGTATAAAGTTTTGAGGCAGTCTACAAAAGCTTCCTCATTTCTGACACTATTTGTAGCTTTGGAAGTCCCCAAGGCCACTCTTAGTTTTGATAATTCTCAAGACATCATAGAATTCACTGAAACCTGCTATACTGACAGCTACAGATTATTACAGCGAAAGGATGTACATTAAAATCAGATAATGGAAGGGATGTGTAGGACAGAGTTCAGGAAAGTCCCAGACATGGAGCTTATGGTTGTCCTCTCCCCAGAGAGTTGCAGACTGTGTTACTTTCCCTGCAACAAAGTATAACAATATAGTAATATATTGCCAAATAGGGAAGCTCAGCTAAAAGGTTTTAGTGGACTGCATCATATAGTTGTGGTTTACTGCCCATTGGCTGATCACGATCTTCAGCCTGTCTTGAGATCAAGCAGATACCACATGCTCTGAATGTCTCACCCTACATCATATTTTTAAACTATTAACAGTGACCAAAACTTCCAGTCAAAAATACTTCTGTCACCTGTGACATGGGAAGGGCTTAGAGATTACCTTCCACAAGCTAAGGTCAAAGCCCAGACTTCTCTTAGGGTAAAGTTAAAATGTTTACTACATTCATTGGAAAATATGTGAGGTAAAGTTAAGAGGAGAATTTTTCTCCTACCTACACAATTCATTTAACCTTTTATTAAATTATTAAATATTTAATGACCACCTGCTGGGTGCTAGGTACTATCCTTTGTGATGGAAGCAAAGCAAGCAAAATTCCTTCCTTCTTGAAGCTTATAACCTAGTAGGGGAGATAAAAATTAAATAAATATGTATATACTTTATGTTATATTCATTTAAGCTTCACACAAGATATTTTTTCTATGCGGAAAGAGAATAGCCTCACTGTTTTTAAATCATTATTACCACATCATTATTATTAAATCAGAGTAATTTACTTGATTATGTATATCTCAAAGCTATTTTAAGATTAAAGTAGCATTTTAATCTAATTAGCATTTTAATCTCCTAAGTAGCATTTTAATCTGCTAATCTAGAATGCTGAAACCAGCATTCTGCTTTATGAATTCTACAATCTTGAGTCTAGATTATCTTTTAATTAGACAATATCGAAATATGTTTGTGTTAATAACATTACAAATGATTAATATCATTTACTTTTTTTCTTCTCTTATAAAATATTTTTAAGGACAAATTCTTCCAGATTCCAGCATCAGAAGTTCTAATGGATGATGACCTTCAGAAAAGTATGGATATGATCATGGATATGTTTTGTCCTCCAGGAATAAAAGTTGGTAGGCAAGAATATTTTAACAATTCCACACTTACTTTTACTTGAGAGAGCAGTAGCATATATGTAATCTGTGGACTTTGAGAAGTCTGAAAGCTTTGCTTCCAAATGAATTGCTAAGTAGTGATTACTGTATGATCAACTTTGATGAAGACAGTGGCAGGGATAAAATAGTTATGAATCATTTCTGCATTGAAGAGATTTTTTAAATATTTTAAAATATAGGAAAGGGAGGTAGCTTTGATCACAGGCACATGTGACGTTGTCATGCTACAAGCATTTTAGTTGAAATTAGACCAAGAATATAAATTGTTGGCAGTAAACGTTTTCTATAACAAACTCCAGGGTTATCCAGTTTAATTCATAAATGAATATTTTTATTTAGTGTTAACTAGTTTCAGATTTTGTAAAATTAAAAAGTAAGCTTTTGTTTTACTAATTTTTTATGAGATTTGTTTTCTGTATAAACATTTGATTAATAAACCAGATATTCCTCATTTCAGATTGTACTGCTTATACCTGCTGCTACTGAATTTTCCTTATGTGGTCATATTTGTACTTATGTTGAAACTTGCAGATCTAAGTCATATTAAGACAGTTTGATTTTTCTAACAACTTTTTAACTTTTATTGTAGGAAATTTCATCAGCTGCAGATTTAGCAGCTGGTTTAACTTTATATATTATTTTTAATCAAGCTTTACTTTCCCTGGTCAATCTTTGCATCTTATAATAGTTACATAATGATAGGAATTTTTGTTGATCTATAACAAAGTTTAACTTGAATACTTATATTTATTCTCAGTTTTAATTTGTGTTATCTGTTTGGGTTCTTTTGGATAGATTTCTAGAAGTAAATCTTTATATTTAAAAAATGGCCTGGTAGACCCATTTTAACCACTATTTTAGATTTTAAATATATATACCAACCATTTTGAAACACAAGATGTAATCACTGTTACCTATTTTTAGCAAAAAATTCAAATTAGTCACAATTGCTCAGAACGATAACATGAATCTAGTATGTATTTGGGAAAGAGAATAATGTATTTGGGAAAGAGAATAATTTGGAAGGGACATTTACTTACTTTTCAAGCCAAAATAAATGTCAACTTTTCTAGCTCAGTGGTATGCTTAGATACCTATTTCAGAGTTACTTATTTTGTTTTAATGGTTAAATAACATTTTTGTTTTTGGTTTTGTAGATGCATATCCATGGTTGGAATGCTTCATCAAGTCATACAATGTCACAAATGGAACAGAGAATCAAATTTGCTATCAGATTTTTGACACCAGAGTTGCAGAAGATGTAATCTAATATTGCCATCCAACTTAGCATACACAAAATGTTGTAGTTTATTAAAATGTTACTTTTCTATTAGATTATTATAAAACCCATGAGAGATTTAGCTATTTTTTAAGTACCATTCACAATTCCATTTTAACTAATATTTTCTATTATTTTGATGAGTAGATATTGTGTTATTTTAATGCCATCTTGTATGCTAAAAATGTTGCTCAAAATCATCAGCATGATGGCTTTCAGGTATATAAAAGAAAAAGAGACATTGAATAAGAACTGTCTTTTCATTTACTCTTTTACAGTCATTTTAGAGCAGTGATTTTGTTACCCTACACTAGAACTCATGTTTTCTATTGGTTTTTCATGTATCAGCCACTGATTTCTCTGCCACTCGCAATCCCTGGTCGAGCTTCTTTTCCTGCTCTGAGTTTTGTATCAGCAATGTTGATGATGTTAGCATGGGTATGGGATTAGAAAATGTCCTTACCTTAAATCTCTTGGCTTTTACTGGGTGCAAGGTAAATAATGGCTATGAATTTTGTTTTGCTTTTGTACAAAGGGATCTGCTAAAGTAAGTACTGCTTAGATAAGTGTTTGTCTGATCAAGCTACAGTGTACTTGAAGTAGAAATGCCAAAGTTGCTTTGTTGGGGTGCTGATACTGATGATTTTAGGGTAAATACATTTCTTTAGTCTTGAAATACATGGTTTGATTGCTTGTTTCTCTCCAGGATATTAGAGTTTTCTCTATTTCACCTCAACCTAATAAAGTGACTTAAATTATTCTTTTCTAAGAGTCTCATGTAAAATATGCCAGTATTACAACTTATAACTAGTTGAAAGAGATGTTAACTTAGTAAAATAGTTTTTTTTTTACATAACAATGTCAAATGTAAAATCATGAACATTCAATTTTGTACAAACATTTAGATGTATATATCTATTTATAGATTTATGTATTTTATTTTCTAATGACAGATATAGATTACCTGGTTTAATACTAGTGAAGAATAAATAAGTGCACACATTTCAACTGTTTAATTTATTTGCCCTAAGTTGAGCAGAAAAATGCCTGGCCCTGAAAAGGGTTGATTTGAAGCATGTCGATCTAGAATCAGTCAGTGGTTCTTAAAGTTGGCTTCAGGTTATTATCAGCTGGAGAGGGAACTTTAAAAGTATCAGATTCCAAGGTGTCACCCTGGAATCTAGCTCAAGACCACATGCATTCAACTGCTTGCTGCACAGCTCACTAGCTATTTGACCTTAAGCCAGTGGTTAGCCTTTCTTGAAAATTGGGAATTATAATAGTGGCCACTTTAGGAGGCCGTGATGGGGCAGGAAGAAATGAAATATTAAAATGCTTAGACTCCAGCGCAGAAGAAAGTGTCATAAAGGATTGGATGTCAGTACATTTTGGTGACAACTAATCGTCTTTATTGCTACTCTCTTAAAAAGAGACTTAAAATATATGCCTTTCCTCTATTTTGCTGATTCCTTAACATCCCAGCCATCATTGCTTTAATGGTTACAAGGGGAAGCAACTACACCCTCCAGGTTATTTCAGGCCCAGCTAGTGAAGCTATTAAAAGATGAGTATGAAATGGACGGAACATGGAGATGAAATGGAGTGAATGTCATTGATCAGTTGACCAAAGAATCCTCTTCTAAGCTGGTTATCTGGATAGTTTTATGATTGCAAATGCTATTTTTTCAATATCTTGTTCCTGTTGTGCAAAAATACAGAGAAATAAAGAAACAAACAAAAATAAAAAACAGTAATCATCAAAAGCCAGTAGGGCTGATTTTTAAAATAAGGAATAGCTTGACTTAATAACTTAATGAAGAGGAATCTAAAAATAATAGTGTACAAGCACTGAGGAAAAAGGAAAACACTTTTTTCTACTCTGAAACAATGGCAGAAAGGAAGTCGTTTGTAAATTTTATGGAAAATTTTTTTGCAATGTAGCCAGTTTGTGAAAGTCTCTTCAGTTTCTTCATTCAAGTCACTTAAAACTAAATGCAAATAAAACTGTAGATTTCACATTGCCTTTATCACTCTACAGTGTTTATATGTAATAAATCACTGACTTCCATTAGTTGTTTTCCAGAGTCATCAGGAAATATTTTTCTTATTATTTGGTATAATCTAATTTGGAGTGTGATTATATAACTCAATGTACTTGTCTCTTCTTATAATAAAGATTTAAAGAAAGAATAATGATATAAAACACTACTAGTTTTGAGTCCCTGTAGTTTTAGTTAAATCTAAATGCAAATCTAAATACATTTTTTATTCTGGGATATTTGGCAAGACATTTTAATGCTTATTTTATGGTTCCACAGACCATAACTGACATCTGTTTGAAAGTACTAGATTTCCAATATTGAATATTCAAGATTACTCTCTACCTTAAGATCACAAAAGAGATATGTGACATAATTTATCTATCTCAGAAAATAAGGTTTGGTTTGTAATGCGGGAACACGTTAGGTACTTAAAATTTACCAAAACCTGGCCTCAATGTATTCTTCAGTCTTTGTGACACTACACTTGTTCACACTAAGGCAGTGATAAAGTAAATCTTTGAGAGCAGTACCACACCCACAAGATAACAGCAGAGGTTAAACCACGTGGCAGGATTCCTTTACTTCCCCTATTCAGTAAGCCAACTCTGCAGACATTTATATCATGATGTCTCTTCTCCGCTCCAAAAAGATCAATGTTCTGTTGCAAAGCTAAGAAAAACAAAATAAACAAAAAAAAAAAAAAAAAAAAAAAAACCACCTTATTGGCTCTTTACCAGAAATTCCACTCTGCCAAAAGAAGACCTAGTGAGAGATTGAATTTCTCTTGGTAGAACATCAGTTCTTTGCCTTAAAGCCTTAAGCCTCCATGAAATGCAAATCAATCTGGAAAAACACAGTACTTTATGTTGTTGTCAATAGCTGAGATTAAGTGACATTTTATTAAAAATAGAGGATTACCAAGCACAGGTATCAGAAGGCTGCAGTGTACAACTCTGGGGATCATTCACCCCTGACACAGACTACAGTGTGAATGGCACCAGCCCAGCCTTTAAGAAGTTAGGAAGTGGAGGCAGAGCTGGCAAATGAGGTTCCTTACCCCAAGCCTCACCTACTAAGAGTCAGCAAACTTGAGATCTCATCCCAGGCTTCACAGTAGTTCATTTAATCCTGAGCAAGTCACTTCTCTGGACTCTCATCTATAAAAGACCATATGCTTTCAAATTTTCAGCACTGATTAGCTTACAAGGTTTTGCCTAGAAAACTTCACCTATTAAATGAAAATGTATGAAGTTTAAGGTGGTTTTTTTCCAGTTCTGTGAAGAGGCTTATAGGAAGCTTGATGGGGATAGCATTGAATCTATAAATTACTGTGGGCAGTATGGCCATTTTCATAATATTGATTCTTTCTAACCATGAGCATGGAATGTTTTTCCATCTGTTTGTGTCCTCTCTTATTTCCTTGAGCAGTGGTTTGTAGTTCTCCTTGAAGAGATACTTTATATCCTTTGTTAGTTGTATTCCTAGGTAGGTATTTTATTGTAGCAGTTGTGAATGGCAGTTCTTTCTTGATTTGGCTCTCTTTAAGTCTGTTATTGATGTATAGGAATGCTTGTGATTTCTGCACATTGATTTTGTACCCTTAGACTTTGCTGAAGTTGCTTATCAGTTTAAGGAGATTTGAGGCTGAGATGACAGGGTCTTCTAAATATACAATAATGTCATCTGCAAATAGAGACGATTTGACTTCCTCCTTTCCTAATTGAATATCCTTTATTTCTTTTTCTTGCCTGATTGCTCTGGCTAGAACTTCCAATACTATATTGAATAGGAGTGGTGAGAGAGGGCATCCTTGTCTAGTGCCAGATTTCAAAGGGAATGCTTCCAGTTTTTGCCCATTCAGTATGATATTGGCTGTGGGTTTGTCGTAAATAGCTTTTATTATTTTGAGACACGTTCCGTCAATACCTAGTTTATTGAGGGTTTTTACCATAAAGGGCTGTTGAAATTTGTCGAAGGCCTTCTCTGCATCTATTGAGATGCTCATGTAGTTTTTGTCTTTGGTTCTGTTTATGTGATGGATTATGTTTATAGACTTGCGTATGTTGAACCAGCCTTGCATCCCCAGGATGAAGCCTACTTCATTGTGATGGATAAGCTTTTGATGTCCTGTTGCAGTCAGTTTGCCAGTATTTTATTAAAGATTTTTGCATCTATGTTCATCATGGATATTGGCCTGAAGTTTTCTTTTTTTGTTGAGTCTCTTCCGGGTTTTGGTATCAGGATGATGTTGGTCTCATAAAATGATTTGGGAAGGATTCCCTCTTTTTGGATTGTTTGGAATAGTTTCAGAAGGAGTGGTACCAGCTCCTCTTTGTATGTCTGGTAGAATTTGGCTGTGAACCCATCTGGACCTGCGCCTTTTTCAGTTGGTAGGCTATTAATTGCTGCCCCAACTTCAGCCCTTATTATTGGTCTACTCAGGGTTTCAACTTCTTCCTGGTTTAGGCTTGGGAGGGTGCATGTGTCCAGGAATTCATCTATTTCTTCCAGGTTTACTGGTTTATGTGCATAGAGTTGTTTGTAGTAATTTCTGATGATAATTTGTATTTCTGTGGAATTGGTGGTGATATCCCCCATCCCCATTTCTGATGGTAGTTTGTATTTCTGTGGTATCGGTGGTGATATCGCCCCATCCCCTTTATCTTTTTTTATTGCATCTATTTGATTCTTCTCTCTTTTCTTTTTTATTAATCTAGCTAGCAGTCTGTCTATTTTGTTGATCTTTTCAAAAAACCAGTTTCTGGGTTTATTGATTTTTTGAAGGGTTGATTTTTTGTGTGTCTATCTCCTTCAGTTCTGCTCTGATCTTTGTTATTTCTTGTAAATGTAAATAGGAACTTTTGGTCTGATTAATATAACTAGTGCT
The DNA here is from genome assembly GCF_048565385.1 of Saimiri boliviensis. NCBI lineage: Eukaryota > Metazoa > Chordata > Mammalia > Primates > Cebidae > Saimiri > Saimiri boliviensis. Next base: position 32,308,865 of record NC_133458.1, read on the forward strand.
GAATTTAACAATTCATCTAATCCTAAGCAAAAGCAAGGAATTGCTGCAGACTTTTCATGATTAATATCACAACTGTTTAGGCTTTTGAAATACTGAAAATAGTTTTAAAACCCGACTTTGTGCCCATTTCCCCCTTGAAGTCCTCTGATCAGAAATTGTTTGTTAACCAGTGAACTGGAAGATCTTTAAGATCCCTTCCAATTCTAACATTTCTTTGATTTGATGATTCTTTGTTCAGTGTTGCCCAGAGACACTTCTGTTGTATCTCGCTGACTGTTGTTGACTGCCCAAAAATAGGAAATCACTCTATCCGGTAACGAGATGTCTTATGCTAACTATATCTAACTAAAAGGCTCACTAGAATGAGCATTCTCAGTGGAAAGAAGAAAATGATAGAATACTGCTTTACAGGCTTCCTTCTGGACATGATTTGAGAACAAACCCTTAAGCAGCCTAAGGGAAAAGTAAAATAAATAAAAAATATTACTGCTAGTCCAGAATCATCACTGACCTTTATTCATAATTCTCTTCCTGTTGAGTTTTTTTCCTTTTCTGAAGTTTGAATTCCTCTTTGGCATGTGAAAGAAGACTTTTCAGTCTCACCTAGAAGTTTATGTTATCCATGTTCATGTCAGTGTTTTAAGAAAGAGAAAAGTTAATTGCTTAGCTCTTTCTTCTGAATGGAGCTTTTTTTTTTTTTCCTATTAATTTCAGTCTGTGGCAAGTAAAATATTTGCATTCTGGCAAACCAAAACATAATCATTAATTTTCTTTAAATCCCTGGCAGTTTATTTAGCTAGTAGATTTTTTTAAATGGAAAATTACAGATTTAAAGAAATAACAACATACATTTATCTTTATAATTCATAATGCACTTCTAGAGACTTCAGGTTGGTAGTATTAATCTGCCACGAATTATCTTACGTCTTCCCACATTGGAGCAGGTGGAGGTGGGGAGGGATATAGGCTATAGTTTTCCCAGCAGATTCTTCTAACATTCGTCTAACTTCCGTCAAGGACACTGATCCAAAATACACAGCCTAAAATTTTAGGACAGTAAAATTATATTACTGCCTGAAACAAAAGCTTTAAATGGGGGTTTGTTCCACAGATTTTTACTGGGCCCCATTATATAGAAAGAATTGTTATAGCTTCATTTTAGTATCAGACATACCCATTTTTCTCTCCCAACAGTTATTTAGGAGACATACTTCAGACTCTGAAAGCACGGATGAACCCAGGATAGTTAACAAGTTGGGTGAAGATAGCCTGCATCATTCAGTACACTATCAACCTTTCCACCAATACTCAGTTATAAGCCAGATGTAAGTAAAAAACTTAGGCATGAGAAGCCATTTATAATAGCTGATGTTGACGTAATAGCAAACATATGTAATTATTCTAATATCTAGATAGATTTTTCAAAATCATAAGAAAGAATTGTATGCCTTTGGCAGCAGTCAATGTTTTGTTTTTTTCCTATGAGTAGACAGACTGCACAAATAAAATTCCATGTATATGGTATGAATTAAAAAGGCAAAAGGATCAATGTGATATTACAGTGTTTTTTATAGTAACCTTTCTCCAGGTTAATGAATCACAAAAAAAACCTTCAAAGACGCACTTCAAAGACAATAGATGAAAAATGTACTCTTTTATTCCTATTCTTGATGTATTAGGGAAAAAATAGAACAGTTGTTGGAAGGAAAGTTACTTTTCATGAGGTATACTTCAGTTGTAATACTGGCTAATCTATTGTCAGGTTGTTGATTATGTTGGTTACAAAAAAAATGCATCGATAAAGAGAATTACCATAAACACCAAAAATTAGTTTAAAAAGTCACTGGACCTTTATATATGTATAACAAAACCTTTTTTGATTGTGTTTTATCTTGGTCTTCTCAAAACCCTATTTTAGGAAATTTCATTATCTTCTAGTACAAACAAGAACTCTGGCACTTGAGGACCTTTACCATCTTGGAGGCTTTTTGACTCCCTCTGGCTGCTATTACAAAAACCATTGACTCGGTGGCTTAAAAACAGTAGAAATTAATTTCTCACAGTGCTAGAGGCTGGGAAGTCTAATATCGTGATACTGGCAGGTTAGATGTCTGCTGAGGGCCAACTTCCTGGAGTATGCTGGCTGTCTTTTCACTGTAACCTCACATGGCTCTCATGACCTACTCTCCACCCAAAGATCTCACCTTCCAATACCATCACCTTCCAATGCTACCATCTATGGGGTAGCATTTCAACATAGGAATTTTCAGGGGACCTAAACATTCAGTCCATTACAAAAGGGCTAACAAAAAAACTCTACAATCAACTGACATATCCCCTTCCCACTTTAATGAATTGAAAGTTGAAACTGACTTAACCAGAAGCTGACCCAGGGCTATAACTATATTGCCAACTCTTAGTTTTGTACTTTTTCACTGTATAATGTTATTAAATTACTTATAATACAATGCCTATATTTCTTAAAAGTGGAAAACTCTATTATAACTATGTTTCTTTTGTGAAGTGATTAAGAATCTGGTGTCCACAAAACAATCTTCAAAATCTATTCTAACAGCAGCAACAACAAATGTTCAATGTATTTGGAATGTGCATTACCTTAAGAAATTATCAGTTGAAAAATGAAGGCACAAAAATAGTACATGAACTTGATTTTAAAAATTGGCAGTGACAGTAAATAAATTAGGAATGGAGTATGGATAGAACAAAGAGTAGTCTGTCAACTTCATTTTTCTCTATTTTAAACAGTCACTTTGATGTAAATTCTTTCATCTAACTAATATGTGATCTAGTTTGACTATTCTTAAGGTTCGTGTCTTTTGATTTTATGAAATTAATTGTGTCCTACTATTTAAAACTGTTTGAATTTACTGTTGTCAAAACAAAAAATTACAACAAATTTAGTTTAAAGATTTTAATTGGCTTTATCTGCAATTATAGAATTGGGCAACAATTATTTAATAAAATAGAAGGAGCAGACTGATGAGCTGAGCAGAGCAGAAGTGGTTGGTTTTATACACAGGGAAGGGCTGAAGAAAGCAGAAACAAATAACAAAAGAGGGATTGATCTTTTCAAAGTTACTTCCTTCTAGGGATTAAAGCAGAAGGAATTTCATTATCAAGCCCATTGAAACTGACCTATTTGGGAATTTGGCTCTTGCTCTCTCTCTCTCTCTCTCTCTTTCTCTCTCTCTCTCTCTTTCTCCCTTTCTCTCTCTCTCCTTCTACCTCTCTCCATCTCTCTCTCTCTCTCCCTATTTCCCTCTCTCCCTCTCTCCTCTCTCCTCTCTCCCCGTCTCCCTCTCTCTTCGTCTCCTGGTTTTTCTGAAGGTCAGATAAAGCCATTTCCACCTAGTAGCTTGGAATTTTTGCAATGAGTAACTCCATTTTGGTTTAGTCTGTTGGGCTGGTGCAGGAGCTCAATCTAAACTAGGGACCTCCAGTAGATTTTTCTTTAATGCTGTATTAAACTAACAATTGATCATATTAAGTTCTACTTTCTGCCTGGTATTCACACTAAAAGACAAAAGGACATTGATACTTTTCGTGATGTCAGAATCCCCCAAAGGTCATCCTAATATTTTAAACAACTCATGAGTCTTGCATTTATCTGAATCCTACTTAAATTAATATACACTCAGCACTTAATCATCTTAAGCTATTGAAGTATTCTCATTCTATACCATATGTTTTCCTTTCGTGCACCTAAAGCCATTGTTTACAAACTGCTGAAGCATCTCAGAATACCATAGCAAACAGACCAAGGATGAGAAGGACATTTTCAATGTCTTAGAGAAACAACAGCAACATATGTCAGACTAATGTTGAAACATTAGAATGCTGCATTCCTTCCAGTTATATTTATTTTAAAATCAGACTGGAGCAGAAAACAAGGCCAGGTTGAATAGAGCCTGGGAGACCTCACTTAGTGTTTTGAACTTTCTTCTAGATTAAATGGAAAGCTTAACCAACATTTTAAGCAGGAAAAGTGACACAGGAATTAGATCCCAGACATCATAATCTTGGTATTTCTCCACAAATATGAATAATTGTGTTTTTGGAAAGAAATATATGGAATATTTTATCTTTTGACCTACAAATAAAAACTATTGGAAATAATCTTTTAATTGTATGCACTGTATTTGGAAGCTCTGCAAAACACTACATTTCAAACTTGTTAGATGAGTTCAACCATAGTAGGGTTTGACTTAAAAGTAATAAAAACTAATAATTTCGGTGATGTACATGCTATTTATGTGCAATTATAATGTAGTACTGTCTCACTGATGTACATCATTTAAAATATAACTTCTCATATATTTAAAAATATGTGACCAAAAGAAATTTTATTAGTATCTTTATAAAATGGGATAATGAATATTTTTAAATATTATTAAACTTTTGTCCTAACTAAAAATATTAAATATTTTTTAAATATTATTAAACTTTTGTCCTAACTAAATTTCCTGCAATAACATGGTCATATTTATAATTTTAAAAGTCATCCATTAAATTATTTAACATTTATATTTATCAGGCTCTTTAAATTGAAAAACTGGGGCTGGGCACAGTGGCTCATACCTGTAGTCCCAGCAGTTTGAGAGGCTGAGGCTGATAGATTGCTTGAGTCTAGGAGTTTAAGACCAGTTTGGGGAACATAGTGAGAACATGTTTCTACCAAAAAAAGAAATTGTTAAAGATTAGCTGGGCATGGTGGTACAAACCTAGTTTCTGCTACTC